>NC_066523.1:20213090-20215590 GCF_024679095.1 Eriocheir sinensis | reverse complement strand
CCTTCCCTCTCCCTCCTACTACCTCCTCTCTCCCTTACCCCTTCACCAAACCTTCCACTCCCTGTCCTCTCCCACTCTCTCCTACCTCCCGTGTCTCCTCTTTTCCTCTGCCCTCTCCTCTACTTTCCTTGCCCTACCATTCTTACCTCCCTGTTCTCTCTTTTTATTTCACTATTCTCTTTTCTTCCCTCCCTCACCACTTTCCTCTCCCCTCCCCTCCTCTTCCCTTACTCTCACCCCGTCATCCCTTCCCCCACCCCCATGTGCTGTCCCTTCTTCCCACTTTCCTCTCCCCTTCCTCTCATTCAACCTTATCCCACCTCTACCCCCTTCCCTCTCCTCCTCCTCCTTTCCTGTCCCCATCCCCTCACTCCTTCCTTTCCCCATACCTTCCTCTCCTCCCTCCCCACCTTCCTCCCTCTCCCCCACATCCTCACCTTTCCGTCTTCCCACACAACGCTGCCTTTTCCTGACGTCATTCCTCCTTCTTGCGTCTCTTTTAAGCTACCAGTGACATAATTCATCCCTTTTTTTATCCACCTCCAGCAAGGTCACTCCAGAATTACCACCTGCTATATTTACCTGTCTTTGGTATCCCGTAATTAGCTTTTTCTTTCTTCTATTATTGGTTTCACTTCGTTATTACGTGGAGGAAGTTTCGTTTTCCTTCGTTTTTTGTTTTGTGTTTTGTATAGTCCTTTTGTGGTCTCACGAGTTTCCGGTGTGATTTTTCCATCCATTCTCTATCTCCGTTTTCTTTCTCATACTTCCTTTCTGTCATTGGTACGTTTCTGTTTCCTTCTCCCTCATCCTGTCTAACTAAATGAGTCAAATGTCTGAGAACTGCTTCCTTTTATCTATTTTTGTTTTGTTTTACCTTCTTGTTTTTTCATTCATTTTGACATCGTTTGGAATCCTCGCTTTTGTTTATTGATATTTTTTTTTTCTCTCCCTCACGTGCGTCAACCTTACATTTTTTTTACCCACACGTGCGTCAGTCTGGTATTTTCTTCTTCGTTCATCAGTCTGGTATTTTCTTCATGTGCGTCAGTCTGCCATTTTCTTCCCCACGTGCGTCAGTCTGGCCTTTTTTTTCCCTCGTGCGTCAGTCTGGCCTTTTTTTTCCCTCGTGCGTCAGTCTTGCATATTCTTCACGTGCGTCAGTCTAGCATTTTCTTTCCCTCGTGCGTCAGTCTAGCATTTTCTTTCCCTCGTGCGTCAGTCTAGCATTTTCTTTCCCTCGTGCGTCAGTCTAGCATTTTCTTTCCCTCGTGCGTCAGTCTAACATTTTCTTTCCCTCGTGCGTCAGTCTAGCATTTTCTTTCCCTCGTGCGTCAGTCTAGCATTTTCTTTCCCTCGTGCGTCAGTCTAGCATTTTCTTTCCCTCGTGCGTCAGTCTAGCATTTTCTTTCCCTCTTGCGTCAATCTTGCATTTTCTTCACGTGCGTCAGTCTAGCATTTTCTTTCCCTCGTGCGTCAGTCTAGCATTTTCTTTCCTCGTGCGTCAGTCTAGCATTTTCTTCCTCGTGCGTCAGTCTAACATTTTCTTTCCTCGTGCGTCAGTCTAGCATTTTCTTTCCTCGTGAGTCAGTCGAGCATTTTCTTTCCCTCGTGCGTCAGTCTAGCATTTTCTTTCCCTCGTGCGTCAGTCTAGCATTTTCTTTCCCTCTTGCGTCAATCTTGCATTTTCTTCACGTGCGTCAGTCTAGCATTTTCTTTCCCTCGTGCGTCAGTCTAGCATTTTCTTTCCCTCGTGCGTCAGTCTAGCATTTTCTTTCCCTCGTGCGTCAGTCTAGCATTTTCTTTCCCTCGTGCGTCAGTCTAGCATTTTCTTTCCCTCGTGCGTCAGTCTAGCATTTTCTTTCCCTCGTGCGTCAGTCTAGCATTTTCTTTCCCTCGTGCGTCAGTCTAGCATTTTCTTTCCCTCGTGCGTCAGTCTTGCATTTTCTTCACGTGCGTCAGTCTAGCATTTTCTTTCCCTCGTGCGTCAGTCTAGCATTTTCTTCCCCACGTCTGACATTTATTTCCTCACGTCCAGTAGTCTGGCATTTTTCCCCCGCGTGGGTCAGTAACATTTTCTTCTTTATAAGCATTTTGTTCCTCATGTCCATCAGTCTAACATTTTCTTCCTCGGGTGTGTTAGTCAGGCCTTTTCTGTCTCTCCTGCGCTAGTCTTTTTTTTTTTTTTTATATTTCCTCGTCCGTCAGTCTCGCATTTTCACCGCCGCCCTTCCCGCCGCTCCGCCAGGCACCCTCCTCGCCTCCTTTCCTTCTCTCGCCGCCTTCCCTCACTCCGTCACCCACACCGGAAAGGACTGTTAGTTGACTCACATTTGCATATTAATTCTCGGTACCGTACAAGCGAACTCACTCATTCTATTACAGTCTTCCGTGTTCTGGTCTACTCCGCTCCCTCCTCTCCCTTGCGTCCTCATTCTTGTTGTTGTTGTGGATTAATTATTGGTAAGGGGCTTGCTGGAGATTAACTATCATTTATCCT
>NC_066523.1:20205590-20208090 GCF_024679095.1 Eriocheir sinensis | reverse complement strand
AGAGGCTAGGGAGAGACGAGGACAGCCAGATGAACAACTGGCAGACAAATTAAGACGAGAAAAGTTCGTCCTAGCGGCTGACTCGCTCCAAGATCTTGCCAAGAGTCAAGATAATAGTGTCACCTATCAAGGAGGGGATGCACTTGGACATAATATTCAAGGACATCTGAGCTCCGAGACACAGGTGTTGTCTAGGCTGCTGCCACGCCGGAGCCTTCGCCGATGAAACAAACTTTGCAGCTCACTAATTATTTTATGTCTTGGGCGTTTCAGCTGAAAGCGAAAACGGAGCACTCAGAAGCTATAATATCATGAACGAGTGTAGCAAGCATTGCGGCAACGTGATCGCTGGGTAGCTAGAATGTTTTTTTCTTCTCCTTTCAGCTCTATATAGTTTTGAACGAACCAAATGTTTCTGATTCGAATAGGCATAAAAGAGGAAGGATGGTATGCTTTAGAAGGCAATTTATATATTTGGGGGTGCATACGTGTGCGTTTCACTGAATACTGCAGTCACACTGAATATGGGGAGGACTTTGAAGAAGTATAAAAAAGAAATAGTAAAGATTGGTCCGACTTTGAGAACCACTGCTTCGATGCGTCTCGAAACGTGCGGGCTGAAGCATGCTTCGCTCGTGGCGGGGACAGGCTGCGACGATGACGACTAGGGAAGTGCCATTAGCGCCTGCAATCAATTCATTACATGGTTGCTGCACACAAGTTCAAGTTTAAGGAATGAAATAATATTACTTTGTCATTCTACGATGAGCTTAGAAACAACAACAACAAAAAATGACGTTTCCCCATTGGCAATACTGCGAGGTCGGTAGACTCGTTCCACCTTGCCCAACTGCTAGAGGTTACCGAGCGCTAATTTAATGGCCATCGTGGAGGCTTTTATTATCTTTTATTATCAGCATTATCGTCAATGTTGTATCTTTATCGTGCACCTAAGAACATACCGAGCTGTTTTAAAATGGAGTTCACAGTTAAGTATAGTTTACGAAGTTATACACGAAAAATTGTGCTTTAAATGGCGTGGCATACATGATTCTTATTCGTTTATTTGTTAATGATAATGTTTGCGTAATATTATGCGTATATATGTGTAAGATGCATGTTCGAATATAATATTTTTGTATTATACGGTACTGCATTTTCTTTATATACTGTATGATAGTGTTAGTCTTTCATTACTTAGACTTGTTTTTCGCTGCGCTTCCCTCATGTCTTTTGTCGACTCACTGCGGAGTATTATTGTATTGTGCCGTGTCGTGTGTCTTGCCGTTTCCCGTGTTTATCTCAAGTTATCGGCGTCGTGAGTTTTCCGAGCAGGTAAGCAAGGTACTCAGCGGGACCACTAGGCACCCGTGAATGGTTGTGGCAGAGGCAGGGCGGGGAGGCACTCAAGGGAAATTATTAATGGATCAGTTTTCAGGCGCCTGCCCCATGTCTGCTTGAGCACATGTCTACGAGCAGGTGTTTATATAACGCCTACAAGACTGATCGTTTGGTAGTGGGTAGATTTACATACTCTGACCATTATCAACCAGGAAATGACTGATCCTAATGACAAGGTAACAAGGTTGGCATATTATGTGGTTCATATATATTTTTCCCTTTATAATAGGAGTGCCATAAAGAAATGGGTTAATGGGAATTAGTCCGCCTAAGGCAAGTTTGACTAGATCAGGTAAATCACGTGACAACAATTCTGGGGACTGAAACCAACGTTGCCAGACTGTCGTACTCAGCCTCCTGTTTGCCGATTTCCGACCCAAAAACTGTCTCCTCGACCCCAATAACTGCCTTCATATATAGTTATCGTTGAAATGGTTAGTTATTGGAGTTTTTTGGCAATAGCTATGGCTCAGAAACAGGTAAATACGAGGCTCTGAGTACGATAATCTGGCAACTGTGACTGAAACGCGTGCATGCGGGGAGCTGCCGGTGGCGGGGCTGCTAGCGGGGCGACATGCAGGAGGGAAGCAAGTCATTGTCTTTTTACGACGTAATTCCTGCTTCGCATTGTATTATTCACTCAGCAACATACGTAACATTTTTGTAATTTGGTACGCCTTCCACAGTCTCATCCCAACTGTACACACAATGAAGGGGCAGGTTGGAAGCGGTGGGAGCTGCCTTCTCCATTGCTAGCCAGTGAGCATCTGAGCCACGCGAGCAGGAGGCGCGGCGAGGCGAGGCGTGGCTTGTGAGGCTCATGACTAAATTACACCCGCGGGGAGCGTGTCGTGACGTGGGTCTTGAGTGCGTGAAGATTGCCTTGATGAATGACTAAATTATCTTTGTCAAGTGCGAGAATGAATAAGGTCAGAGACGTTATTTTCAGCATTCAAGGAAGACTTACAAAGGGTATTGTAAGTATATATACTGTTTTTACACATTTAAGAAGTGGCATAAGTAAAATTATTGGTGAGTGGGACTGTTTCTACCTCTTTTCGTCATTCTTTCCCGGAAATGCAAACCCAAGAGACCACAC
>NC_066523.1:20165590-20200590 GCF_024679095.1 Eriocheir sinensis | reverse complement strand
CCACGGGCTGACGGCGATCGCGGGCAGGTGTCAGAAGTAGCGTCCCGCCCCTGCCAGTCACCCGCTGTGTCAGAGCGCCGGCCCACTCCCTGGCCGCCCTGGCACGGTAACTGGCCACCCGGTACACGGGTCCAGTTCGGCGAAGCGAACGATGGAGTGTTGATGACGCTCTTGACGCCACGGAGCGCAGCGAGGAGCGTGATCTGACCGAGGAATGTCGTGATGCTGGGGACCTGATGGGGTAGTTCCGTTCATCGTGAGACCTGGTAGAGCTGAACCGGAAGTCCTGAGATCTGGGAGACCTGAATCTGGAGTCCTGGGATCGAGTAGAGCTGAACCTGGTGTTTGGGGCTCTGGTGTGACTGAAGCTTGAGTCTGTGGATCTGGTTGAGCCGAACCTAAAGTTTGGGGACCAGCCGTGCCAGGTGTCCCGAGACCTGGGCGTGGTGCGTTGTCTCTGGGACATAGTGGGCGAGCTGTCCTTGGCCTCATGTAGTGTTTTTGACCGCCCGAGAGTGTTGACGAAGCTCTGAAGCTCCTCCTTCAGGAGCGGACACGTGGCGGTGTGCGGGCGGCTGGGCTTGGCTGGCGGGGCGTGGTGGAGGGTCAGGTCACTACGGGGCAGAATGGCTGGGTCGCCGGGGCCTGGCATGCCGAAGTCCTGTAAAACATTGCACATATTCAGTTTTGTGTTATAATAGTTAGGAGGAGCCTTATTCTTGGTTTGTAGTATTGCATAATGTGAAGCATTCATACATTATCTAATCTAATAATCATTTTATATCATTCACTATTAGGCAAATAAAATAAGATGAAAATACTCTCAAAAATTTCCATGCAATGTTTAGTCAGTTCTTGCTGGGATGGCCACAATGCATAGTTTGCAGCTCAAATGAGAAAACTGGACACCTATTACATGAACGAAACCTGACATGACAAGGGAGTGTTTTTTCCACTGTTACACGGGGGGATCGAGGACACCCAGGCCCCGGGCATGGGTGTGTCGGTGGAGTGCAATTCAATAAATGCCGCTCATGGATGAGATTCATAGCCGTCCTTCTCTGGTAGATTTAACCCCGATCGTTACGGTGAATATGTACCGCATTACAGTGCAATTCGTAAAGTAGTTTAGTTCCTCTTAATGCTGATGTAAACATGTAACAAAGTGACTGACGTAAACAGCGTCACGTGAATCAACTGAGTGGCAGGCGTCGTATAGGCAGGTGACGCATCCTTCTGCCCCAACAGTCACTGGGACACCTGGCGGGTTTAAGAAGTACCGGAATCATGTTTCCCCGCATTTAATGAATCATAGTCAGACAAGTTGAGAAAATAATTTGTGGGCCTCGCCAGATGTGGCGTCGCGGCGCGGCAAGTTTGTGAGGACACCGGAAGACCCTAACAGGAACTGAATTAAATCCCGTCAGGTGTTTCCGGTCGCGGGAGAGGCAAATGCCCCAGGTGTCCGTGACGTCACGCGGAAGCTGCGCATAAAGAAGGTTTAAAGGGACTGAAGTTATTTTGATTAGAGGATATTGCTGAAGTTGGTTAGCGACAAAAATATGTGTTGCCCTGCAAGGAAACGAGCCTCTGAGCTCAGTGCCCTGCCCAGTGTTTGGGGGCCCTAATGACCCACCTGCTTGCCCATGAACCTTATCCCGTTGTTTGTCTTTGCTGAAAAACGAGAAAATTTGGCGAGCTGATCATTGTAGAAATGTAGAAGATGAAACTATGAACATATATGTTATGTCATGCATGTTGCCGAAAAGCTTAACATTCGGTATGAATTTTGTATCATGTTTTATATCCCAGACAGTTGATCTAAATCAGGACTAGCCATCGTAAATCTTCACATAATCTGGACATAGTTTACCTTAATTATGGTTTCTCACTGCCCTGAAGAGTCCAACCTTATTATTTCAGCAAAGGAATAATTTTGTATCTTCTCTTCAAGTGCCCACCCCCGCCCAAACAAGCACATGCACCCACCTTAAGAAGGGAGTCGCAAAGTGGAACATTATACCCTATTTACGAAATATATAAAGTAAGTTTTGTCGTAAACGTAAGACAAAATATTGATATTGGCGACTAATGCAATGTCACTTAAATATTTATCAAGCGGGTTTTTTTCAGTAATAAATACAGAAAAGCGTTTCATCGTAAGGAGCAACTCTTGTCCCGTAACCCTATATATAGGTAGAGGTAACAAGGAGGTGCCTTGGACGGGGTGGAGCTGCGGAGTGAACCAAGGAGATCATACGTATAAAATCTATTCGGAGGGAACGAACGGAAGCCAACGGGACGCGAGAGACAAGGGGCGGGCGTACGTGTGTCTGGGCGGAGCAGACGGAAGCCTCGTGAGCAAAGGGGTTAGCGGGGCACCAGCGGGTCGGGATGTGGCGGTATTGTTGTGGGCGGCCGGAGAGTACGGGGTGAACAGGGCCGCGTTATGCAACACTTGTTACTAATTTGTAGCTGCCCATGATGATGTAAGTTTGGCGTAGGAGTCCACCTTAAATCATAGCTTCCTACGATGTTGTAATCACGGCGTAAGAGTACGGCTTTAATATTAGTTGTTGCTCACGAGCACGTATGCACGCCGGTAATGTTCATCGTAACCTGTAGCGTCGTTATTTTTTTTTTCTAGTTTTCAACTTTTGCTTCTCTATCTCTTTGTCGCTGTTAGGTTCAATGACTAGATCAGTAGAAATCTCTTGTAATTGCTCACTCGTTCATTTGGTTTCTAATTGAGTAAATAACCTCAATTTGTTCCCATTCTTATGTAACTTTCTTAGCTATATGGATGTAGATACTAATCTATATAATAAAAGATAAAAAACAAAACAAAACAAAACTGGGCGGTAAAGCGGAGGGGAGTAGGATTAGATGCGTGACTTGCTACATATCAAACATTATGTTGGTTTGCGAGGCACTACCACGACTCTGCTCCGACAAGAATGAAGTCTGAACGGCAGTGATGATGTCCAGGATTGAGGTGATATGAGAAGGCGATGGTGAAGGCGGGTGTTGTGTAACTACACGCGAGAGCGGAGGTGCTGAGCGGAGGGTGATGAGTGGAATGGTATGAATGTGGATTCTATTATGAAAAGTAGAAGGGTGACTGGATTGGATGGTCCAGAGGGAAAGGGGATTTTGGAGTGAGGCGAGCAGCCCGGAGAGAGGCTGCAGGATATAGAGAAAACGGTATTTTTTAGGAGACTCTACACGAGACAGGGAACTCTCAGCCATCATCTGCTTGTCTGTCTGTCTACTTGTCTAATTTTGTCTGTGTTAGTCAATCTCTCTCTCTCTCTCTCTCTCTCTCTCTCTCTCTCTCTCTCTCTCTCTCTCTCTCTCTCTCTAAATTGACTGATTTATGTTAATGCATGTAGCTGTGTATGTGTGCGTGTATGTATATGTGTATCTGTATGTATGTATGTATATATGTATGTATGTATGTATGTATGTATGTGTCCTTGTTTTTTTTCTGCTGCCTTTTAAATTGTCTGCCTGCCAGCCTGTTTTATCTGTCTGTCTGCCGGTCTAGGTGCCTTTCTTTCTGCATCTCTTCTCTCTCTCTCTGGCCTACTAATTGCCACCTGCAGCAAATTATGTCGTAACTTCCCTATGGGTGGTCTTGGCCTGAGTGTGCTCGGCGCTGCACACGTAGGGACCGTGTTGCTTTTGTAGGGAGAAGGTGTATCCTGCTACTGAGAGAGAGAGAGAGAGAGAGAGAGAGAGAGAGAGAGAGAGAGAGAGAGAGAGAGAGAGAGAGAGAGAGAGAGAGAGAGAGAGAGAGAGAGAGAGAGAGAGAGAGAGAGAGAGAGAGAGAGAGAGAGAGAGAGAGAGAGAGAGAGAGAGAGAGAGAGAGAGAGAGAGAGAGAGAGAGAGAGAGAGAGAGAGAGAATTTTACATAGATACACACACCACACAGACCATATGATCCATAGTATGTGGTCTGTCATTAAACTTAAGTGGATTGACATCAACCCAAAGAGTCACCAAGACTGCATTTCTACCTTAGCTAATTAAAATCATGAAGGTGGAGACAGTGACGGTCGAGTTTCTTCCGTAATGGCTCAGTCGTGTTACACTGGATCACTGATCCATTTTCTTGCTGCAACGTTGGTGAAGAAAAAAAAAAATGCTGGGGTAATTATATACGTTTGCACAAGTTTTGTGCCATTAACTTTCGTTCGAGAGGTGTCATCGGCCACAAGCAATTTGGATACATAAGCTATTGAATAATTTGGTAAATTCGATCAACTTTCCTCGGAGCCGACGTTTCTCGAGAGAGAACATGTTAAGAAATGGGAGCCTTTCATCGCCAGGTTTGTTTTGCAAGGAAGAGATCGTCTTTGTTACTACGTTGAGTTCCTTCTACTTTAGCAATATCCTTAGCATGGTGAGGAGATCACCGCATGAAGGGTATTTATTAGCCCTTCACTTCACTTGTTACAAAAGAGAGCGCTGTACTGGATTCATGGATGTTTTTCCTATGAAAGAATAAAACAATATGCCCTCCAGTGCTTGAAAACACTGGGGGGACATCCACGTACACGCGACTGGCTGCATACACGTATCCATGTTCATAGCGATCCGCCATTTGTTTGTAAGTAGAGGGGGGAGAGCTAGGAACAGGGGGGCAGCCAGGAACACGACACCGGGAATCGAACCCTGGCCCGAAAATTTGTAGTTAGGGACGCTAACCACTGCACCACTGATGCGTGGCTTTTTTTAATTGTTTTTCCAGGCAGAGGACTTGACACAAATATACGAAAAGCCAGCTTCAGCACCCACCCGAGGAGCATGAACACAATCTCTGGCTGGCAGCTCAGACCCTCTTGTATCACACTGCGCGGCGTCGTTCACCTCGTCAGTCACGAAAACTATTCCTGCACGGGCTAGGCGAAATTTTCTGATGCTGATATCGTCGGTATATTATGGGAATTTTTTCATTTTCCTCCCTAATTACCCTTTATTATAGGAACACTGTCATCATGTAGCAGTCATTATTGGCACCACGCCACAATGTTACTGATAATCGCTACGGCAGTGATTGGTACTTGTACTTGTGCGGGCACACGCAAACACACACACACACACACACACACACACACACACACACACACACACACACACACACACACACACACGCACACACACACATGAAAACAATCACATTTTATCACACTACATCACTATCTCCTCTTAAAATCCCAACAATAAAACTTTTCTGTAAATCTTTTAATGTTGGTTCAGGTTTGTCCAGCTTGAGGAGAGACTGATTCGTCAGGGGCTATATACAGGTGAAACTGTACACCAGGGTGGGTTGAGAGAGAGAGAGAGAGAGAGAGAGAGAGAGAGAGAGAGAGAGAGAGAGAGAGAGAGAGAGAGAGAGAGAGAGAGAGAGAGAGAGAGAGAGAGAGAGAGAGAGAGAGAGAGAGAGAGAGAGACGTTAATCCTTAAGTGGCAGAATACCTTGTGTAGTTTCAATTAATGAGCTGCAAAGACGTAATGAACCTACACCCTTTAAAGTGACCTGGGGAAATGTCAGGGTAAAGGGACAGGGGGGGGGGGGGAGGTGTTGATGTACGTAATAAAAGAAAACATCACCTCAGGATATGCTACGATTATAAAACGCCTTTAGTTGAATATCGAACTCCCGCCCTGACAACGAATTATTTGAACGCCTTACTCGTGGAGCTTCTCATAAGGCGAGTCTGTGCGTACTCCCTGAGTCAGCTGATGAACGCTCCCTCTTCTCTCTCTCCTGCCAACAGTGACCCAGTTTTCCTCCCACCCCGTACCTAAGGAAACGAATTCATCCTTTATCTCCCCTCGCGGGTATGTCTCTGTACAAGGCCACAGAGGGGATCTTATTAGAGGTGAAGGTTCTTGTGGTGGCATTAAGTAGACGATGAGTGGCTCCGCAGGGGTGAACGAGAAGGGAAGGGCGGCGGTGGTAGGGGAGGAGAGGATGTTGAAGGAGGAGGACAAGAACTAGGGGATGGAAGTCAGGGTGAGGAGAAGGAAGAGATAATGTAATAAGGGAGGATGAGGTGGAAGAGTATGCATGAGGAGAAGGAAGAGGTGATGTAATGATGCAAGGGAAGACGAAGAGGAAGAGTATGTATGAGGAGAAGGAAGGGATAATATGATGATATGAGGGAAGATGAGGAGGAAGAACATGTAGAAAGAAAATGGCAAAAACAAGAATGGGGAAGGAGAAAGGTATACTGAATTAGGAGGAGGAGGAGGAGGAGGAGGAGGAGGAGGACTTGTAAGACAGCATGATGAGGAGCACTAGGTGTTCGGCAGGGTGAGGTAGGGTGAGGAAGGCGCCACTTGACGCTGATGCTCGGGTTCACAGCTGGTCCGGGTGTGACGTTACTTGGGTGATCGATGCGCCTTCGCCCATCACTCACTTATTAAATTCCTACCAAGGAGTGGCCAACGACAGGCTGTTCCAAGGAGCGTCGTCGAGGTCACGTTGTGGCCAGCACTCGATCGTGATGCAACACTACACTAGACTAATAACTGAAGGCTCGTCAGCAGGCGCGAGGTGGGAAGGGGCGGGGTTGGGGTCACCAGCCATCTATCACACGTGTGGCGCAGGGTTGGTCGCTATGCCATTTTTTTATTTCTTCTTTTCATAGCAATTTTTTTTTTGGAGGGGTAGAAACTTGCGAGGTGTGACAATTTCACTAGACCCAAGTTATTGATTCATTTTTACTTTATGACGCTGCATAGTGGAGTGATCAAAGTGATCTTATGTGAAGGCAGTGCAGAATCTTAATCATATACAAGAGTGTTGTCGACAAGACAAACATTGGCTGGTGTGGCGGCGCACCCGGCCGGGCGGTCAGGGGGTCAGGGTGGCCGCGTGAAGGGTCAGGGGAGGACCGGCAGCGGGGCGACGTTACACACGCGGCCTTTATTCAAGCTGCTCGCGAGCCTCAACACACGTCTGTTACGCGGGTCCCTCGCGGCCCATTCAGATACAGGTGTATGTACTCCGTTATCTTGGCTTTATTAATTCCTGTCTGACCCTTTAAACCACACTGCTTGCTTTCTGTGTGGGTTTAAAATTGAATCTTAAAATGAGAGCATTCCCTCGACTCCCTGTGTGGGCTTATTGAAAAGGATCAACTCCACCATGTTCTCGTAAAACCCAACATCACACATGTAGTGCATGAAGGATGAGAAAAATGTCGTGACGGGGCTTGAAGGATGGACATATTTTTATCTTTTGCCCTCAATTGCCAGCATGACTATGAAGAGCTCGGGGTTGACAGCCGAGCGGGTGGTAAAAAAGACATAGCGAGGCCCAGCTCTGTGTGACGAAGTGAGATAAATCGCGCACCAAATCCTTTGCTTCGCCTCTCTTTACCGAATATAAGGAAACCTTGAGGGGAAAGCGAGGCTGCAGCGTTACGCAAGCCCAGGCGAGGTGTTGGGGTCAAGGTTTCCTACGAAGCAGAGAAACGTGTGACGCAATGACATTCACACCTCTGGGTACAAAGCAAAATTAGATTGATAAATTAAATAGGAGAGAGAGAGAGAGAGAGAGAGAGAGAGAGAGAGAGAGAGAGAGAGAGAGAGAGAGAGAGAGAGAGAGAGAGAGAGAGAGAGACACACACACACACACACACACACACACACACACACACACACACACACACAGATGGACATGGTTGTTTGAGAAAGCCGCTTGATATGCTTTGGGGCGGCCAGACAGTGTGTGGGGCAGACGGTAACGCACTGGGAATAGAGACGGATGTGCAATAATGGCCTGTCATGCGGGAAACATTAGGCATTGTGCGTGGACAGCGGGGATTGTTGCCTCGTTTTGGACATTTTACAACTACAAAGCGGTGACGCGGCGTGGTTTTAGGGAGGTGTTCCAAGGCAAGCAGGGAGGATAGTTAATTTTGATCAGGTGGCATAAAGCTCAGACAGTTGTTTGTTTGGTGGTAAGCTGATGCGGCTTTATGATAATTATGTAGTACACGATTATTATTTTTCTTTTCTTCTTGTTCTTCTTGTTCTTGTTCTTGTTCTTCTTGTTCTTCTTCTTCTTCTTCTTCTTCTTCTTCTTCTTCTTCTTCTTCTTCTTCTTCTTCTTCTTCTTCTTCTTCTTCTTCTTCTTCTTCTTCTTCTTCTTCTTCTTCTTCTTCTTCTTCTTCTTCTTCTTCTTCTTCTTCTTCTTCTTCCTTTTCTTCTGCCTTTTCTTCTACTTTTTTCTTCTTCTTCTTCTTCTTCTTCTTCTTCTTATTTTTCTTCTTCTTCTTCTTTATTATTATTATTATTATTATTATTATTATTATTATTATTATTATTATTATTATTATTATTATTATTATTAATAATAATAATAATAATATTATTATTATTGTTGTTGTTGTTGTTGTTGTTACTACTATTACTACTATTACTTGATGACGTATATGACTATAAATTATGTCATCAAACTCAGTGCCTAACACCGCCGTGGTGAGGGTGGGTGAGCAGCAGGATGAGCGTCTTGCTAATAACCTCTGTGTTAGCGAGGTGGCTGGGGACGCCGCCTGTGCGGTTCCAGTTCGGGTTAGGATATCTTAACTGCCTTAATATGGCCTTTTATTTTTATAATTACTATTTCTTTTGTGATTCACCCTTTTCCTCCTCCTTATCGTCGTCATCGTCACATTCGTCAGGTATTCTCGTTACTGCGTCATGCCCTCACCAGCCTCCGCCATGCCCCCCACGACGCTGCTCCTCCCTCCCACATTGTCCACTTAGCTTGGCCTTGTCCATCTTCCCACCGACATGACCTCATTTTCCAAGGCGGTGCACAAGGAAGGGTGTGCAGGCAAGCCTGTGAGAGGTGCCCTTGATCATCAGTGTGAATGACCAATTGGACAGGATATGTCCTCTACCTTGGAGGATATTAAAGACAACATATTTTACCGATAGAGAACGCCCTTTTGAAGAATGTTTTCAGTCTGTTGAGAGGGAGTAGAGTACTGAGCTTGAATTGTTCTGTGATAATTAAGAAAAATATTTATATATGTTTTTCTACTGTCGTGAAGTGCGACGATAGAAAGTGAAGTTTTAAGTCGGTTTTTGGTTAGACATCCTAAGGCAGTGTGAAATATTCTGAAGTGCTTGAAATTCCGATTCTCCATCATGTTTTCCATAAAACGCATAACCTTATAATACTATTACGCATTGAAACCTTTTCAATGAACTGGTTTGATTACGTAATAGTACTGTTAGACTCTTGCCTCTAAGATATTTTTTCACCTAGGACTTTGACCATGTGGCTGGAGAGTCCCCGGCCACTGAATCGGCCAGACAGCCACAGTTCTCGTCTTTCAAGAGAGGAGTATCAGGACACCTCTCCTCCCGAAATTGACCTCTCTTTTGGCCGCTCATCTGAACACCCTTTAATGGGGGCAACGGTTAGTTGGCTTTTTTTTTTTGGCCCTTTAGCTGCTTCCTTTGCTGTAAAAAAAAGGCCCGATTTCTAGTCATGCCTCAAGTAGGTATAGGGCTTCCCAAGAATGATAGATCTTAACAACGGACATGCACAACTTTCTTGGTTATGACTGGCGCGTGTAACGGTTAAAACTCATCTGCAGGCCTACTCTCGGATTTTGCCACCTGTTGAACGCTGTCGTGACCTTGAAACAGCGTGACACCGACCTCATACGGGCACCAGGAACAGCCGTTTGGGTTTGTGTATGGTGACCGAGACCCAGTGAGGGAAGCCTCGGCGTCGAGTAGTGCTGCGTCACGCTGGAGGGGGAAGGGGTGACGTGCTCTCCTGTGGAAGGGGACGGGGGCGCATTTGATGGTTAGGTATAGGGAGGTGGGTGGAAAATCTCTATAAATCTATCTAAGTTTATATCTGTTTTTATCTACTTTTATCTATATCTGTATCTATCTGTATCTATCAGTGCGGCTGCGTGGGAGCTTGCTCGAGGGGGGACCATCGGGAGTGTAGGCGGCGAGTGAGTGAAGCGACGCACCTTTTGGGGTATGCTCCCCGTTAGTTGGTTAGTAATATATTATTGCAGAGGAGACGAGCGTGGGATTTAAATTCCCGTCCTCAAAATGAAGACGCCGATGCTTTGCCGGTCGAGCCACCACTTGTTGTGTAATGAACTGGAATTGAACAGGATAAAGCACACTGAGGGAAAAGCCAGAGAGAAAAAAAGTAAAACAAAACAAAAGAACTGTCAAGTTTGTACAGCCAAGAGCATTGCAACGCTTGGGGTTGGAGATGAGACATTTTTCTTTGTGGTTGTTACACGCTGACTAACTTCACATGCCTACACTGTTGTGGCCAGCATGTTGTTGTAGCTCAGAGGCCACATCGGTTACATGTTATAAAAGTTTGGATGATCAATCACAGCATGCTATTCGTTTTCCTTTTTAATTACTCTAAATCGACGCAACTTAACGCCAAACTTGACAGTATATGTTTCGTATAAGGTGGGTCGAATAGCGTCCCAAGCAGAAAAAAAAGAAAGAAAAAAAAAGAAAAAAAAAAAAGAGCTCAGCACAGGCGATGAAAGAATTAGGCGGCGTGACGTATTGGTCTGGGCCATTGTGTCTGCCCCGAGCCACGACTCATGATTTAGGTCCGTCCCCAAACTGATCCTCTTGCTCCACTTAAGGTCGAGGCGCCATCCTTGACTCTAAGGTCTTAGGAGCCGCCGTCGTCTTTGACATTTATTTTGATTACCTCTACAACCCCACTCATTGTACTGTCCTCATGGCGTCTCAAGACCGAGCACGTGCCGGGAACTAAGACTTGAACGTGTGTGTGTGTGTGTGTGTGTGGGTGGGTGGGTGGGTGGGTGTGTTTGTGTGTGTGTCACATGTGTCCACCCGATATATATCTTTGTGGGCGCCAGGGAGGGGGGTGGGCATGCAGGGGAACGGGTCTTCTCACCTGTTTTCGTGGATGCAGCGGCGACAAGGGAGGCTCGTGGCGGGGCACGGCAGCTTTTCCTCGGGGCTGGAGGGACGTTATTTTTCGCAAGATTGTAAACCACTAATTTTTTTATATCCGGTCAGAAAGTTAACACTATGCGGTACAGAAATGAATAATCATGTTTTTTTGTAGAGCGGTGTCCGATACAAATGGCAGAGAAGGGGGCGGAGGAAAATTGGATATGCCGGGATTTGAAGCAAGATAATGCAGCGTAAATTTGGGTGTGAGAAAGTATTCTTGCCGTATAACTTTCACATCACTGTCACTACTTCCTCACTTGGCTGTCACTTTTCCAAAGACCGTCCCGGACTTCAGCGGGAGCCGCCACTTAGGGTGCGTGGAGCTCGCCCTTGGGTGACCTGCCCCTCACGGGCCCACAGCGTGACTGGCGGCCGGGCTGTGACGGGTCTGACTGGTGGCTGCCCCAGCCAACTGACTGGCTCGTCCCGGGTAGGAGTTGAGGATATAAGGTTACACAATTCAGTCAATTGATCCTTGGTGTGTCCGCTCGTGCCCCGCAGCAGCTACTGTCTTCCTGCGGCGCCCTGCAAC
The DNA here is from genome assembly GCF_024679095.1 of Eriocheir sinensis. Classification (NCBI taxonomy): domain Eukaryota; kingdom Metazoa; phylum Arthropoda; class Malacostraca; order Decapoda; family Varunidae; genus Eriocheir; species Eriocheir sinensis. The sequence goes on along the minus strand of NC_066523.1, from coordinate 20,189,051 downwards.
AGCAGTGGAGGGAATGCTCTTAAGTGGCTCATTGTGCATGGACTGCCCCTAACGGACTCCTTTTTATATTGCGTAAGAATAATTAACAGCACCAGTGATGGCTGTGTGTAAACTGTGGTAACCCGGATGTCACCCTAGCCCAGTGTTCCGGGGTAATGGGTTCTTACCCACCACAGGCTCAAGGGCTAATGCGTCGGAGATGAGCTCCGAGGCCACGCGCAGCTACTGCGTATGCTCCCATTATATATATATATATATATATATATATATATATATATATATATATATATATATATATATATATATATATCTCTCTCTCTACGTATATACAACTTTATATTTTTTACGTTTAGTCTGATATTGGTAGGCTTTCTTGGTGGGGCCTGGTGGTCGGCCCCAGCCCGTAATGACGCATTCGTGTTTATAGTGACGCCATCTTGCTTGGCTCATGGTCCCCCCCCCGGAGCTAATTTTTTATTTTCTTTGGAGAGTAAATCTAGAGTCCGGCTTGATAGGTGGTCTTCAGGACAGCATGTGGGTAGTCATAGGCCACTCGGCAATGACTGAAAATTGTCACGTTGTAGCGGAGGGCGGGACTCGAACCCGTGTCCTTTAGGAGTCTAGGTTTTATATATATATATATATATATATATATATATATATATATATATATATATATATATATATATATATATATATATATATATCCATCTATCTATCTATCTATCTATCTATCTATATCTATATCTATCTATCTATCTATCTATCTATCTATCTATCTATCTATCTATCTATCTATCTATCTATCTATCTATCTATCTATCTATCTATCTATCTATCTATATATATATATATATATATCTATATATATCTATATCTATATCTATATCTATATATATATATATATATATATATATATATATATATATATATATATATATATATATATATATATATATATATATATATATATATATATATATATATATATATAACACATCAATGAAACTACAGCTCATCAGATACGAATTTATATTTTTAAGAATTAAAGGGGTGACATGCGAAAGCAAAATATTCTTGTGAGTCATCTCGCTAATGAGAGTTGATGTGACAATGGGGCCTACATGGCGTCGTGCTGGGCCGAGGTGGGAGTGCCTCGGTACACGTGTGGGAGGCGGGGAGCTGCACCCTGATGTCAGCCTCGGCGGTGACAGGTGGTGGTGCCAAGGCGCAGCTGCCCGGATGCTGAGTCCAGTGAGGCGTCTTGTAAGGATGCATTTAGGAGCCACAAAACGTATTTCACAGCTGTGAGCAATGAGTGGCGATGTAGCGGTCTTGCTTCACAGGAAACAAGACAATATCATGCTGCATCATTAACACTTTATTGACGTGAAAATACTTACGTGATCAAAACGTGAAAAGTCAAGTTCTGCCTGTGTCACCGCCAGCCTCGCCCCCCTCGCCCCGCCCTCCTGCCCTTGGCAATCGTTAGTGTGTGCTCTCAATGGACCGATGAAGGCTGTTATGACCTGCGAGTGTCTCGAAGCAGCCTGCTACCGCCTGCCTCGCAGCAGCACATCAGCTCATCAGTCTTAATGGAGCGCCGTGGTCGCTACAAGTGAAGGGCCTTTGGAGGGGGGCGTCAAGTCCCTGAGCTGATACTCGACGGAGGAGTCGGCTTCGAGTGAAAGACAAGCCAAGGTCACACTCGTTATCAACAACGACGCATGTAAAGGATAAGACACTTAACACGAACATGACTGTGTTCTTATATAATAATTTACGACGCTAAACCTCTTTTTATACAGTGGTTACTCTATCGAAGACTGATCAATAGAGACAGGACAGGACAGGAGAAAAGAAGGGCAAGAGTAGGCTTACTTTGCTCAATGGATGTTATTTCTCAGTTATAATCAAGAAATCTCTTTAATCGATTTATGAGAAAACTTTTGCATAAAACAGGTCTTCGTAAATTGCAGCTCAGTAACACTTTGTAGTTAGAAATGTATCCTTCCTTGGAGGGCTGCGACACACGAGACAGGAACTGTGATCACCATCATCAACGAATGAATTCACCGAACACACAACCCCTTCATCCGGCGAGCAGCTGTACGGGTTGCCCAAGTGTGCCTCTTATTGGCTGAATGGCTCGGGGTTGTGTCGCGCCACCGATACTTGATGCTGCTGTAACGTTGCTCTTGGTGGAGGGATTTAGTGTCTGCTGCAGTGGAGACATTCGGCGCTTTGGAACAGGAAGATGAGATGATTAAAAGGATTTCAGCGGGAGTGTACCCGGTGAGAACTATAGAGAAAGACTGTCGAGGGATTGGGCGATGTCCAGCCACGATACAAAGGGAGTGAGCAGGTGGCGGCAGGTGAGACGGAACTCATCGTAGGCCCGATAAATCCGGTCTTTTTTCATCACTATAAATTTCATTTGAATATTTGCCATTCAATTAAAAAAGCCAGTGAAAATATGGCCTCAGTTATATTGCAATGAATATAACTGGAGCTTTTGACTAAAAAATTGAATACATTGACTTTGCAGTGTTGTTGGTGAATAAATTGAAAGTAATGCATCCAAGACAACATCCTTGAATGGAAAAAGGCGACTTGATAACCAAAAATAAAGTGACAGGTAGAGAAACAGCACTTGTCGTGTTTCTCAATTGCTTGTCATTAAGGGTTGTTGTCAGACAGCTTCCGCTTCATCAGTATCGCGGTTCAAGTGAGAGGGTGACTGAGACGCTGTGGTTGACTTCCGCAAAGGCGAGGCATAGAGCTGAGGGTGGAGTGTGCAGGGCTGATACAGGTCATGAGAAAAGGACTAGAGCGGACAAAGCCTGCAGGGGAAAGTGAGGCAGGCTTTGGGTGATGTGAGGGAGGAACACAGAGCCGAGGGTTGGTGTTGGCTGGGAAGAGGCTCAGGCAATGAGTAACTTGTTCTCCTCGTTAACCAAAACCACTCCCCCTCTCCCTCCTCCTCCTTTGCCTCCTTGTCCTTTAACTCCTCCTCCTCCTCCCCCCTCTTCCTCCTCCTCTTCTCTTCCTCTTCTTCCTCTGTGTCCTCCATTTGCCGTGCTTTCTCGTCCTTATGTCGCGGTGAGTCCTGTGCGTTGCTAGCTGGCTTTTGTATGCACACGACCACACCGTCACGAGGTAATCCTGGTGTGCTAGGCTGGCGAGGGTTCAGGGTCATCGGTGCCTTCCAAGCTTATTCCTCGTGCCTTACTGTCGCCTAACTGTCTACACGTTGCATGAGTTGGACATCAAGAACACGAAGAGCCCCACATGCATGCAGACATCTCGGCGCTGCGGCTTGCCTGTTCTGCGAGAGTGTGGCTGGTGTGGCTTGAAAGGCTACACTTACCAGGAAACCAGATGACACGGGAGAAACTCATCGGCGTGATCCTTTATTTTTTCTGTATTCACTGCATTGTGCATGTTATTCCTGTGGCCATTGAGTATGCCAGCTCTGGGCGCCGTGTGCAGGACGTGATGGTAGCACGCGGCCTCCTGTTCGACGGACGTGCGCAACTGATGTTGTATTGTTGTAGAAGGAACGAATGCGATGCCATGGTTGTCACGTTTGTGTTTACTCATAAATGGTTCCGCTGGGGGAGAAGCAAGAGGCTGTAATGAGAAGTTTTAGCTAGACTTTTAAAGAAACGTGTGTGGCTGGTGCTTCACTGCTGCAGGAGGGCGAACATGATGCCGTGACTGTCAGGTTTGTGCTCGCTTCTAATAAGTCCGCTGGGGAATAAGTAGAGGACTGTAATAGGAAATTCTTCAGGGAGAAAATAAGGCTTGTGTAGGATAAACAGTGTATACAGAGGTCCACTTATGGCGCGAGGAAGATGAGTACCCTAGCCATGAAAGAAACACAACGAAAAAATCTGACCTCTCGGGACGTGTCTCACGCTAACCCATTGCAGCAACCACCCTCCCCACTCCTATTTTTTTGTGGAACAATTAAAGTCGTCAGTGTTGTCGGCATGATGACATGAAATTATACTATTGTTGTTTTTTGTGTCCACAGCCGCTGCACAGTTGTCTCTGAACACTGCACTAGGAACATCATTAGGCCGGGGAGGGAGTAAGTGGAGAGAGTAAGCGAGGACATGCTACGGTCAGCTGAGGGAAGAGATGCCATGTCAACACTCAGGATTAAAAAAAAAAAAAAAAAAAAAAAAAAACGTCCTCTAGATTGCGAAGTGCCTCCAAATGCGTGTCTCCGTTGCGTAAGTGGGGTGGCAGACATAAGCAATCCATCGGAGAGACGACATGGACTCAGTCTCAGCTTGTTGGGAGAACCTGGATGCCCGAGTGTTGTTTTGTAACGTCGTGGATTTGTCGGTAATGGGCACATCTGAGGCACTGGTGGAGTCTATACAGGTGTGGTGATTGTGATCGAACAGGTGTAGAGCGACAGGTGAGCGTTATGAAGAAAGGGAGAAGGAGAGGTTGTAGGAGGAGAAAGAAGGAGAGTAGTAGTTGAGAAAGAAGGAGGATAATGAAGGAAAGAGCTTGAGGTGAGAGAATCAAGAGAAGTAGGAGAAAAAGAGAAAGGAAAAGAGTTGGAGAAGAGAGGATGATGATTTTTTTTACACCAAAGGACACGGCTCAAGGGCAACAAAAAGAGTACACACAAAAAAAAGCCCGCTACTCGCCGCTCCCATAATAGATAACAGTAAAGAGTAGCCAAAAGAGAGGTCAATTTCGGGTGGAGAGGTGTCTTGATAATGAGGATGAGGATGAGGATGAGGGTAATGACCATGAGGAGGAAGATGAGATATAGGAGTAGCAGGAGGAGTATCAGAAGGAGGAGGAAGAGGAGGAGGAGGAGGAGGAGGGGGAAGAATAGTAGTAGTAGTAGTAGGAGGTGGTGGTGGTGGTGGTGGTATTAGAGGAGATGAAAGCGAGATAGTGTGTAGCAACGTTGAAGAAAATGAGCTTCGTGCTTAGGCGGACAAAACTAGCTGTGTGTGTATACGGTTATGGCTGGCTGGCGCACGTGGTGGTGGTGGTGGGGGTGGTGATGGTGGTGTTGGTGATAGGGGCAGTGGTGGTGGTGGTGATGAAGGCAGACACTATTTAGTTTTTAAGGTGAAACTCGAGGCAGTGGAAGGAGATTAGCGTGAACTCTTTACACACTTTTCTTTCCCCGCCACTCTCCGTCACGTCAGCTTCTCCATGACCTCACATACAGTCACCGGTTGAAGAGGTGCTGAGGAGGCTGAGGAGGCATGCAGCAAGACCTCCGTTCTCACAAGTGTTAAAATGCAACGTCAGATACACATACAGACATACATACACACTGATACCAGATGTAACAACCATAGAGCGAGAAAAACACGGGGTTATATACTGATACTTTTGGCGCCCAAGCACACGTATATTTGACAAGACTTTCATAGGAGTTCTGGGCAGTTCCAGAAGTAGTATGATGACCTTAGTGGTAGTTTGACCCTTCTTCTGTACCATGAACCTAAAGAAAACACTCAATAGAACCCGATGAATCTTCTTTTTGGAAATAGTTGATGTGAGAGGCGGAAGAGTGAGGATACTAACCAAGGACTGTAAAATAAATAAATAGATAAAAAAAAAAAATCCACGGCAGACAAGTGGAACAGACAGCTAAAACAAACCTAATCCTTCTTCCCTTTTTCTGAGAGAAAGGAAGTCGTGGTGGAGATTCCTTTATAACCCAATTAATGTAAGGCTTAGGATGAGTAGATGATAGCTGGGGAGGACCTTTGAGTGACAGCTGATGGGGAAGTGAGAGCGGATGGAGAAGGGAAGGAAGGGAGGGAGTGGGAGGGAGCAGGAACAGGAAGACCAGAATATAAGGATGTTTGATAAAGAAGGATGGGAAGGGAGAGGGTGAGTAGGAAAACAAGTACGGAAACAAGTAAGGACGTGTTAGTGATGAAAGAGGGACGGATAGAAGGGGTAGAGGAATAGTGGGAGAAAGACGGAAAACAAGGAAAGAGTTTATGATGAAGGAAAGGAGGAGGGAATGAAAGAGAGAAGGGAGGAGAAAGAAAACAAGAGAGGAAGAGTCTGTGAGGGAAGGAAGGGAGGGAAGGAGGGATAATGGGTGGGGAAAGACAGCAGGAAGACGAGACAAAGGGTGCATGATGAAGAGTGTCATGTGAGGAATTTGTGCGTTACAAGTTACAACACCTTTCTTGGAGTATTCGTTTTACTTGGAAGTTTTGGGGTGAAATGCCTCTTCGCCATATTGGGTACAGAGGAAATGGCACTTATCCCTTTGTGAAACCAGGCGTGGCATAATTTTAAGATCGCTATGTGCCAAGGGATGTTGTACAGAGAAAATGACTCATTGCTCTTTGTGATACGGATCGAGTAAACTTATGGATTCTGTCTTAGTCTTTTAATGTATGTTCGGTATTCTTTGGTAACTCCTCAGTGGTATCTTTTAATAGTGTGTGTGTGTGTGTGTGTGTGTGTGTGTGTGTGTGTGTGTGTGTGTGTGTGTGTGTGTGTGTGTGTGTGTGTGTGTGTGTGTGTGTGTGCTGTGGGGATTTTTAATGCTTTTAGTTTCGTCATAGGAGAGATGTTGTTTGGTTTTCTTATTTAACTGGTCTCTGGTCTGTATCTGTTAATGAGTGTGTGTGTGTGTGTGTGTGTGTGTGTGTGTGTGTGTGTGTGTGTGTGTGTTTTAGGGCGTGTGAAAGACAAACACAAGAACAAAGAGATGATGAATCACACGCACGAGATGATCGCACACAAAGGGAAGTAACTGTTAAATAAAAACAACAACAAAAAGAACAAATAATTGGCAAAACAGTCAAGGCAACCTGCAGAAACAAAACACGAACTGATATTCTGTAACTCACTTTCTCTACTTGTGTATTTTCCTTGAGCGTGAGGGGCCCAAAATAAGGATGGGATGATAAGAAATAGTTTTAGCTCACTTCTTGATCTTGATTATACCTATGAGTCTGTTTCTCAGTACATTACAGTGGGTTCGTAAATGTCCACCTAACCAGAATCTACAGAAACGTCCTCTAACTTGTCTGATGTTTAAAAAGAAGCTACAAAATATAAGGATGCCATACAGGAATGTCTTTAGAATCCGGTGCTCTCAATAAAACCTACACATGTGGGAATATAATTTAGCTGAAGCGCATACAGAAGCCTCCAAACATAAGGAAATGGTACAGGAGTGTCTTTATAATCGGGTGCTTTCAATAAAACTTGACGCACATGGAATTATAGTTAGTTTACACGCTTGCAATGACACTGTGTTGTTCTGGAGACTGGCTCAATGTCTCTGTGGCACAAGTTCCCTTCACCTGTAAATACCAAGACTCTGAACTACCTGGCTGACGGAAATCCATTAGTGTTGATTCTTAGGGCGAGTATCCCGTCCTGAGCTACTTCGCTTTTTCGGCTCCCTCCCTCTCCCTCTCCCTTAATCCAGTTCATCCAATATCCGAATGCCTCTCTCTCTTCCTCTCCTCCTCCCTCCCTCCCTTTCTTCTCGTCTCCCTCTTCCTCTTTCTCCGCTTCTCCATCATTACGTTTATTCCGTTTTTTTCTCATTTTATTGTTTATTTTTTCATTTCTTTTTCTGTGGATGTGTGTGTGTGTGTGTGTGTGTGTGTGTGTGTGTGTGTGTGTGTGTGTGTGTGTGTGTGTGTGTGTGTGTGTGTGTGTGTGTGTCTGTCTGTCTGTCTGTCTGTTTCTCTCTCTCTCTCTCTCTCTCTCTCTCTCTCTCTCTCTCTCTCTCTCTCTCTCTCTCTCTCTCTCTCTCTCTCTCTCTCTCTCTCTCTCTCTCTCTCTCAGTAACGATCCTTCACTAACTCTCAAGAGCGTGTTGGGCCTTTTGGCTGATCCTTAATTGTGCTTAATTCTTCTTGCGTAACGCCGAGAGAGAGAGAGAGAGAAGAGAGAGAGAGAGAGAGAGAAGAAAGAGAGAGAGAACTAACATTTTGGTTAGAAGTATTCTTTGTTTCATTTCATTATATCGTGGTTTAGATTCTCCTTCACATTCCTCTCTTTTAACTTGTGGTGCGGGAAAGGTACCAAAGAAACAAAATATGCGGATTGATGATTTCCTAAGCTGATTATCAGACTTTTTTTTATCCTTACCGTGTTGTGATTATTAAAGGGAAGCGTTCTGGGAATAACCAACGCGACTTTCCCATGCTGACAGACGGTGGAAAATTGGGTCAAGGATGTTTTTTTAGGCTTTAAGCATTTATTGTTATCATTATTATTATTATTATTATTATTATTATTATTATTATTATTATTATTATTATTATTATTATTATTATTATTATTATTAGTGTTATTACTGTTATTATTTTTGTTGTTTTTATTTTCATTGTCACCATTATATTTACTTCTTCGTCTTCGTCTTCTTCGTCTTCGCCTTCTTCTTCTTCTTCTTCTTCTTCTTTTTCTTCTTCTTCTTCTGGTTTATTAAAATATTTATGTTTTTCATCTGCTTCTAAGAGTGTCATAATCCGCCTGTTAGTTTCGTTTCTTGTACAGGATGGTGAACATTTTTGTGGGGCATCGAAGTTATTGATGTTTTCCCGAGGAGGCATTGGGTGGGGGTGTTACACAGGTGGCGTGTGCTGCATGGTTTTGCGTTGTGTGTGGGAATTTGGTTTTAGCGAAGTGGGAGGAGTTGCGAGGGTCCTTGAGTAAAAAATAGTACACAGTATGGGAAGTAGAAAGTCATGTGGTTGTATTTTCTTGTTTGCTTGTTAGTTAGTAATTTAGCTTGTGTGTGTGTGTGTGTGTGTGTGTGTGTGTGTGTGTGTGTGCTTGTATATATGTACGGATGTTTGTTTAAATGCTTGTTTGTGTGTGTTTTTTTGAGAGAAGAAATCCGTAATCTCACTGTACAATACCTACATGATTTAATTAACGCCAGCTCTGTTATTTTAAACAATTTCATGAGTAGATGTGTAATGCCTCAGCAGTGTATATATAAGATTAGCTCAACCGAAAGAGATTTGAGTCTCATTGATTGTTGAAATACAATATTTTGGAGCTTTTGTTAATTTTTGTCCCATTAACTTAATAGTTTGAAGCTAAAAGCCATATGTACTTGAAAGTTAAAGTTGAGGGAGAAGAAAAGAATGAATCGCTTTCATCTATAGCTCATTCTAAACAAGAAACGTCATTCATGCTGTATAATGTCATTTCAAGAGTGCGATATAACTTTAGACTTAGAGTGACGAATCTCAGTCCACTTGTGGCACGTGTGGCTGAACGGCGGTGGATGCGGCGCCGCGGCCCCGTGTGTGGCCCTCTGTCCGGGGAGATCGGAGGCGGCACTGTTCCCTGTGTTAACGGTTCCGTGGTGCACGCACTATGCAGCTCTCCCACACTACCTCCACCGCCACCGCCACTAGCAGCAAAGCCTGCTCGTGGCCACACGCACATATAACTCCTTTGTTTGTAATCCTGGGAGGACTATCCGTTAGTTAGGAAACATGGTCACGTAATGCTGCAAAAAGCTTTCTATATTTTTGATTTCATAAGAATGGAAGAAATACCATAATTTATCAATATTTGTTATTATTATTATTATTATTATTATTATTATTATTATTATTATTATTATTATTATTATTATTATTATTATTATTATTATTATTATTATTATTATTATTATTATTATTAATAATATCAGAACTGCCTGCAGTATTGTTTTATAACATAATCCAAAATCATATTCTACACAACTCCATGTTTCCCTGATTTATTGGTACAAATCTTTTGATTTGTGTCGCGGATCGTTTCTCAGGCGTGTGCGAGATGGACGTTTGTTTTCATAATGGATCTTCCCCAAAGGCCTCGTCTACACTGATTACATTGATAGGTATTGTTAAGCAAATTGGTCAATCTACTTGAATAATTTTCCCAGAGTTCTACATATTTTATCGACGGGAAAAGTTGTCTTCGTCCGTTATAGATATGAAAAAACGAATAAAATAGAAGATGCTTCTCCTTTCTTTTATTGAACTGAGATAAGAAAAGCCATCATTCACTCAAAAGATTATTTCGTCCACGACGAAAATGTTAAAATTGGGAGTAGAATTTAGATGCATTTCATGTCTTGAATTTAAATCTCGTTCTTTTCCTTCATCCACTCTTTCCTGAAACTGCTATCGTCACCACTCCATAACTCCCTCCATTGCCTCCTCCTCCTCCTCCTCCTCCTCCTTTTCTTTCTCCTTCTCCTCCTACTCGCTTCCTCCTTTCTTGACTGACAGTTCCCGAAGTTGAGACAGCTCTGGGAGGGTGGAGTGACGTGCGTGAGCCCCGCGTCACCCCCGTCTACCCTCCACCCCATCTCTCTCTCTCTCTCTCTCTCTCTCTCTCTCTCTCTCTCTCTCTCTCTCTCTCTCTCTGTTGCACCTCACCAGTCTTCATACATTTATATTGTTGTTTTCCTGCATGTGTTCGCTGCAAAACTCATCAAATATCACTTTATCATAGTATGTTACGGTGTTATGCTGCTTAGCGTGAAGAAGGCTGGCTTAAAGTGACTGTGTGAAATAATAATGATAAAATTAAAAGAATGATGATAATGATGTTACTACTACTACTTCTACTAATTATTATTATTATTATTATTATTATTTAAATGGCTTATTTTTTTCGTAACAGCCGTTAGACTGAAAATGTCCCCATTAAAGATGTATTATACAGAAAAAAACTACTTAAAAAGGAAGCACAAAATGTTGGAGGCTGGGTTCAGGGGGCTAAGATATCCGTGGGAAGGGCGTGTTCGTAGGATGGTACGTGGATTCCCCGCGGGTACACAGCCCACGGCGACACAGCCATCACTACCCTCCTTGGCGCAACAATCGCACTGCATTTCACTATATTTTTACTATATTTCACAGAATGTTCCTTGAAGAAATGGGAGACTGTGAGGGGAAAGTGAGGGAGAGTGTAAACAAGATGACCTGTGGCAGCTACGTTGTGTGTGAGGTCGACATGACGTGTGTGTGTTTCTGTGTGTGTGTGTGTGTGTGTGTGTGTGTGTGCGAGTTGAGGAGGTGACGTAGTTATGTGAGCTTCGGTGTTTGTTTGTTTTTTAATTTTTTTTTTATCCCCTAGTATCACTGTTTTGCGTGTGAAGTGTTTACGTATTTAGATTTTATTTCATCGTTTGTTTCTGGTGTTATTTATATGGGACCATTATGTTGTATTACTGTTTTATAATAACTTATTGTATGTTATGGCCAATAAGCTTATCTATCTATCTATATATCAATGTGGGGTGAATACTTATGTTACCCTGTTTCGGTGTGTGTGTGTGTGTGTGTGTGTGTGTGTGTGTGTGTGTGTGTGTGTGTGTGTGTGTGTGTGTTGGATACGTAAGTTTACCCTGTTGAGGCGAAAGCCGGCATTAATAGAAAACTGTTCAATGGACAACTACGTTAAATTTCATGTATCGCTACCAAAAAAAAGGTCATTCGTGGGGGAAAGAGGCACATAGCTTTGGACTTGTTATTGATGGAGGAGATAATTTTCATCAGTGTGTTGGAGTGGTGGCTGTGTCTGGCCTATTAAAAACACCTTACGGCTCAATCAGGCGTAACCAAATGTATAATAGTTTCTTGGTCCTATTTCTTGCTCCAGCTTCGTGCTATTTCTTGCTCCTATTTCTTGCTTCTATTTCTTTCGTCAATATGTCGGGGTGGTGGCTGTGTCTGGCCTAGCACCTCACGGCTTCATAGGGCGTAACCACACGTATATAATTTCTTGCTCCCAATTTTTTAATATTCTTCAGTGTTGCGTTTCTTTTCGTATGGCTTCTTCGTTGAGGCCTTATACCTAGGAAATAAAATAAGGAAGGAGACTGGGTAAACTGGACAGTGGCGAGGCTATGTTTTCTTGGGGTCATGAGTGAGTGATACACAAGGGCACACTATAAGCAAACTGGATTCACTCATGAGGTTATGCTATTTTTTTCTACCTATATGGGTCTTACAAAATATAATCAGTTTAAATTGGGCATGGCGCTGGTGGGAGACATAAGAAAAAAATAGTTTGCGGAGTTTCTGTCGCCTGAAAATGCTGATTGCAATATTTCTCTCTGTATAAATCGCGCCTTTCCGTCATTTGAAGAGTGTTTGTCAGATATTATGTAACCGTGTAGCTGTTTTCTCTATGCTTCAAAGGCTCACTGTGCGAAATAAACATTTACTCTAACCGAAATCCGCACGAAATCACTTTATTCCCGGCGACGTCCAGATCGTTAATTGGGAAATGAGTGTCTATAAAACTGTAACAGGCTCAAGGTCTCCCAAAGATCCAATTTACCCCAAACCGGTTTGACATGACCCGAAAAGGAAGGAGGAAACTGGATGAAGGGAGATTGGACGGAAATGGAGAAAGTGAGAGATAAAGGGTTGACGGATTGAGTATCAGAGAGAGAGAGAGAGAGAGAGAGAGAGAGAGAGAGAGAGAGAGAGGAGCACATTTAAAAATTTATTATTGTGAATGACAAAAATTCGCAAGAAAGGAATAGATCAGGAAATTACCTCAATGTGTAACGAAAATTGACGTGGACATCGATAATTAATAGTAGTCAGTGTGCTCGCAGACGGAATGAACACACACTCATTTTTCAGGCCATAATCTAGGGCCATCTCCTGTATATTATTGCTGCGTGTGTTTTCTCGAAATAGGCCTAAAAGCATTCTATTTCGGTCGTGATATCTTCGTTGTGCATCTTGATCTCCCTGATTGTAACAAGCAAACATCTTTAAGTCGACTTCATTTTTCCGTAGTTAATAAAGTAAAATCTTTCTCTTTTCCCTGCAGATTTATGCTTCAGCCATAAATTTTGAGTCATATATCCGAGGCAGAGTTGCGGGAAATATATTCAGGACAGAGAGTGTGGCAGGTTTCTCCCGTGGGCGAGGGAGGGGGCGGCGGGCGTGTGAGGGGGCGGAGCAGCGGATGGAGGTGGAATGCGTAAGAACATACATACGGGTGGAAGGCCGGGCGGTGGGGTTGTGGATAGGGCGATGGTGACGCATGGAGGTGACCGGCGGCCTGCAGCGTGAGGGTCGACGGTGACGGTGTGAGTGAATAGGCAAGGGTGAGGGTGCTCTGCGTGGTGGTGGTGGTGGTGGTTGTAGTGGTAGTGGTGGCGGCGGTGGAGGGGGTGAGGGATGGCGGGGGTGCAGCAAGATGAACGGATCGTCGCGCCTGGGATGAACGCACGAGGAAAATATTTATTTATGATTTCCGAACCGTGTGTTGATCTTTTTTTTATGTACATACGTAAACAGAGACAGGCAGGACTGGGCCTGAAAATATATTGAAAAAGGCGCACAGTGTGCCGCCGCCCCATAAAAAAAGGAGTAAGAGAATTCCAAAAAAAATATGGTGCGTTTATTGGTTACGTGGCGAGGCGTAGTGCGGCACCAAAAGCCAATTTTCTGTGTGATGGCCGGGACTGGAGCGGCGTCTATTGTTGCCGATATATGCAACATTTCGAAAAAAAAGTTACAATCGTCTGCGTGAGATTCTGATTAACTTTTCGTTTGGTTAATTATCCTGGCCGAGGAAGGCGACGGTTCAGGCCCCGCCCTCGGCTGACGCGTCGTGTCGCTCATCACTGAATGTCGTGTCAGCCATCCCCAGGAAGAGGCAGCGCTAGAGCTTTAGTTTAACATGAACAGTTTGTTGAACAGTATAATTATGTTGATATTTTTTGTGTCACATGACTCTGACACCTTCCTTTGAGGTGTTCAGATTGATCAAGGAGCTGCCAGAGAGTCAGTGTATACTTGTCGTGTACTCCTACGTTAGTGTTTACTTCTCGAAGCACAGTGATGGGCAGCATCCGTAACTTGGACGAAAGGCTTGGCACTGTTACTCGTTCATTCCGACCCATCTTGATGCATTAAGCGTTTCGTTTCTTTAAAATATACTTTCAACTACTAAAGTTTATTGAAAATTATGACAAATTAAAATATTTCTATTGACAGCGACAATTCCAATGGTCATAAGTAAAAATAAATAAGTTAGGAAGATGCAATTAACTTAATTAAGCCACCAAAACCAGAGACACTGTCTAAGTCGACGTGAGTTCTTCACCATTATTATTTTGTAATGGCTAAATTAAAAGTCTCTTTTACCTCTAGCTTTCGCTTTTTGTTGATTTTATCAAATTTTTGACATGCACAACGCTTTTCGTCAGCCGGGAGATTGGAGGATGTTGATTGTCCAAAGCGAATCACTCCACTTCTGGAAACGCTGAAGCTTCCCTTCTCATCTTACCTGTGCCTGTGTACCCTTCGAATCAGTGAGACGTAATGAGAGACAGAACCAATGAATTTTGTTTAGGAAGTGTAGGAGGGAAAGAGCAGCCTCTCGGGGCTACGTGCCTCATCGCGTTCCCCAGAGCTGTGGAATAAACACCAATTTATTAGGGAGTTCCTGTGTACAGAAGGGAGGGCGAGGAGGGCTCGTGGTAGGGCTGGGAGAGGAAAGTAAAGTGCTGAGGCCCAAGGGACAGAGGGTGGGAAGGCCCCAGCTTCGAGACAATAATTTCGACAGGCAGAAACAGAGGGTCTCCGGCTGGGTGGCCGAAGATTTTGAGAGAGAACAAAGGGAAAACCCTGGCGAGGTGAGGGGGGAAGAACGACATGCAATGGGGGATAGACATCTAAGGTGCATGGAACAAAAACATTCTTAAGATCATGGCAAGGTGGCAGTAAGAAGTTGGGGAATAGTGAAGCCGGAGACACCAAGAGTAGGGAGAGCAGGGCGGTGAAGGGCCTTTTGAGCCTTTAAGGTGTATGCATGCGTGGAAGTCTTTCAGTTTCCTTACGTCTGAGGCTCTAGTTACGTCAATGTACAGGAAGTTAGGAGAAATCGGCACGAAGTAAATTTCATTAAAGAAATTAGTTTTCTTACGGATAATTGTTGCATCTTGTCTTGTTTATTTTGAATTCCTCGGAGCCGCGCCACCATGCATACGCGCTGCCTGAAAACCTTGAAGTCGGACGTAGAGGCACACTCCACCGGGAGGATAATCGAATATCTGAAGAAGGGAAGCAAGCAATATCATGATTGAGGAACGTGGCCCCAGTTGTCGGAAGGGGTGAGTGCACCGAACAAGGCAGGCGTACACACACACACACACACACACACACACACACACACACACACACACACACACACACACACACACACACACACACACACACACACACACACACACACAAAAAACTGCGAACGTCAGACAAACTATCATTGGACGTAACGAGCTGCAAGATGGGAGGCAAAGAGAGAGAGAGAGAGAGGAGAAATGTACAATGAGAGAGAGAGAGAGAGAGAGAGAGAGAGAATCGGACAGAACTGGAATAAATCGATGACAAGGGAAAAAGGAATCACCCGAGACATTGCCATAGAAATCCCTCCGTCCAAGAACCGGGTAGAGTCTGTTTTGGTGGGGCGGAGTTGGGGCGGGGGGCGGCCTTGACCGAGGGGGGGAAGGGGAGGAAAGGGAGGGGTGCTCGTCAAGTCTAATTTCCCCGGAGAGATAGAATAGTCTTGGTGGCAGTCAAGGTGTGGTGGTGCTGTTGCTGCTCAGGTAGGCAGTAAAGATTGACAGTGGAAGGAAAGCAGCCCGGGATAAAGCAACGAGACATGCGATCACTTGGGAACGTGAGAGAGGCAATGTTATGATAAGGGTGATGGTAAATAGTGTCTGGTGTTGGCGTGCGTGTGGTTTGTGAGTTGATTAAAAAAAAAGTTATCTGTGACGATGACAATTTTGTTTATAGTTTGTTTCTCTCTGTGCTGCAAATATGTGGGTCGTCTGTGAAAACATGGACAGTAAAATATCTTATAACGGCTTCTGTATTTGAATTCTCCCCCCAAAAATGAAACTAGGATAATTACGTTAGTTTTCATCAGTGAAGTTCAATCTATTTTTTTTGTTTGATATTCCATTAGAGTTTTAATTCTGTACTGTTATGTTGCTCCCCGTGCTCATCACCTTGCGTTTTGTATATGAGGGATGAAGATACACTCAGAAAGGTCAGGGGGGTAAATGAAGGTGTTATAATATCTGATGACTGAATGTTCAGGATCATTCCCTGTAGTAATTGTTTCCATCAAGATGAGGGTCATGTAAAATTTGCCCTCTGGAGGTGGCGCAAAGAGTGAAAACAGAAGCAACGATAAAAAGCTGAAAATAGTAAAGGATGTCAAAGGTGGAGCCTGAAAGACCTTGAAGGAAAATACCAAGATGACATACCTGGAAAAGTAGTGAAATCGTCCCTAAAAAATGAAGAAAACTGAATTGACAGACAATTTTCGTTGGTGAATAAAAAAACGGAGTAAAAACTGAATAGACTTATTACTGTGTAAATGTCTCCCGCCACATACACACACCGCTCTTTGTCTCAGACGCCACCCCGTAGCACAAATGGTCCACCTCTGCCTGTCTCTCGGTAGGTTAAGGTTTGAATCGCACAGTGACCACTTCAGTTTTTTGGCTGACAGGAGTGGTTACTGTCCCCATGAGGAAGGGGGAGGTGTGTGTGCGGTGCGTGTGACTCCATCCCCACCCATAGATCAGTCCTCATGAGCTAAAGAGGAAGCTCTTTTCGGGAGCGTTCCCACTTATTTCAGCCTTGTGCCTCTAGTTCAGAGTCTCGATGTAAACTTCCCACATATATCTTAATTTCATTATACTAGACTGGTCTTTTTATATCCGATATTTACCAATCTGTTACTCTTTCTGTCCCTCTGTCTTCCTTTCTCCAACAACTGTCGTGCACATTGCCATTTCTTGTTTTTGACCTTTTTTTATGAGAGTTTTGTTTTTCTGTCCTTTATATTCACTGTTGGCTCTGATTTTGTCATCCCTCTTTGGGTACTTATCAGTTTCTTTTCTAAAGACTGTAGATTTCCAGCGAGCGAGCGAGCGAGCAGAGCTTGACAACGAGAGAGAGAGAGAGAGAGATTTTCATATATATATATATATATATATATATATATATATATATATATATATATATATATATATATATATATATATATATATATATTTATTTATTTATTTATTTCTAGATTCATGTGATATTCCTGATGGTGAGCAGGGCAGCATAAACACAAGTGGCGACAGAAATAGCCGCCGCCAAAGCCAACACCAGCGGGTGGGCGAATGAAACAAATTTATTCGCTGTGCTTTTTGCAGGGCGACTGCGTGGCGGCAGCCGTCCATGCCCAGCCACCAGCTTCTAGCAGGCGGCGGGATCTGCAGCCATAACTAGGAGGCGCAGGGACGTAACTCCTCGCCGGAGAGCCCCTTCAGGGCCCGGGAGGGGAGAGGGAGGGGAGAAGGGAAGGGTGTACAATATTAGCTTCTGATGGTGTTGCATTTAAGTATTTTTTTGTGCACACGATGAAGATGCAAACTTTCAGGTGTTGTTTCCTGCAAATTTAGTTTGAGAACGGTCTGGGCTTAACTTAGCCAAGTTTTGTATTTGTCACATAAAAACGGTTAACTTTAATACTATTACAATGAAGTAGGTGATTGCATATATATATATATATATATATATATATATATATATATATATATATATATATATATATATATATATATATATATATATATATATATATATATATATGTCTGTCTTGTCTGTCTGTCTGTCTGTCTCTGCCCGTCTATCTTTTTTTTTTTTGTGTGTGTGTGTCTGTGTGTGTGTGTGTGTGATAAATGAGAAACTAATAATTTAAAACTATGAAATGTGTATCTACAAAACAATAATAATACAGCATAGTTTTTAGCTTAATATGAAGATTTGGCGGCGACCCACTGAGAGCACAGGCAGGCTGCTGAAACTCCCCCACTCTCCCCTCCCGCCGTGGCAAGCAGCAGCAGCAGCAGCAGCAGCCGGCAAGAGTGGCCGGGCGTCGCCGCGGGGGCCGGGCGGGTCCAGGATATGGCCTGCCCGCTGCGGAAGCAATAAACTCGCCGCATTTCCAATTATATCGGAGCCCCGCCACTCCCATCTCTGGGACCGCCATCAGATTCCACTTATCACGAAAGCAAATTGAAAATTGTTTTCACGCACAAATGGACAAACTCTATGATAGCATTAATTTGCCCCAGCGAAAGACTAATTCAATTATCTCCGCATGTTATTGAAAATTCATTGTGTTACGGTTTTCTTCCTGTTCTTGATAATATGAATAAGTGTTATATTTGGGTCCACGGTTCACTGAGATGTCTGTTCTTCATTCATGTTTTGAACGGCCTGTGTACACGTGTACCAGAGCGAAGGTTTCCCGCACGTGTGCCGGAGCTGAGGGTGGCCAGTGGTCCCTTGAAGATTCCCTCGTTTCCTTACCCCTCCGTGTGGCGGCGGGCCTTTAATCAGCCACTCTTGAAATAATAAACCGAACAAGTTTGCTTATTTAGATAATTAAACCTTGTTTTTTAATCTTAGTATCTGCTCAATCTTAACTATAATAATTATTTTGCAGTATTTGCCCTGAAACAGCTAATTTATGTAAGGGTGCTGTTAGGTGATGTGGCTGTGGGGATGGTGGCGGTGGTAATCAGTCTTGTAGTGGTTCTTTCATAGAAGACATATGCCTTCGAAGAAACCAGTGGTAGGAAGCTTTGCGTCAGAATTAGTTGTTTTGAGTCGGATAAACCAACCAAAATAGTGGCAGTTGTACGAGCAGGAATGATGGAGAATAATGGTAATGCGAGTAAGCTGATGTTTGGTGACGAGTCAAGGGCAGGTGGCGGGTAAAGCCAGGGTGGATAACCGCGTTGTAGCTGGACTATAGATGCTTCATGGTGATGATGATGGTCATGATGATGATGATGATGATGATGATGATTATGATGATGATGATGACGAAAGCTCTGAGGTCTTTGTCCTCCTCGGTTTGTTTATATGGTATTATTCGACACACACACACACACACACACACACACACACACACACACACACACACACACACACACACACACACACACACACACACACACACACACACACACACACACACACACACACACACACACACACACACACATTTTCCCTTTCCCTCTGCTGAATAATGTAAACTAATCGCACGGTGCATTGAGCTGAACACTGCGCCAATAAACACGTCCATAAAACAAACAGTTCAGCACTTCAAGTCTCGTAAAGGACGTCCAGCGCGGGCGTCCGTCACGACTCGCGTGCTTTAATCCCTTCCAGCTGATTAATTGTGAAAACTGAAAACGAAAAAGTATCAATGCTGCTCACTGTATCATTAAACATGTCACTCTCTAAAAAAAAGAAAATGAAACAATATCTAATTTTTTTTCCCTTAACGAAATTGCCTCCAGAAGAGGGAGGAGGTGGTTGAGCGGTCAGCGTGCGAGCGCGGGGTCCATGAAGAAACAGGTTCGCGTCCCGTCTGCCGCTACAAACAAGCTGAATATTTACAGTCACTGCCGAGTGGCCTAAGACTACCCACATGCTGTCCTGAAGAACACCCATCAACCTTGCCTCTAGATGCTCTCTTGAAAGGAGGATCAAAGATGAGCTCCGGGGGGTAGCATGAGCCAAGCAAAAATGCCACACTATAAACACATGCCTGCGCTATAAGGGGCTGGCGCAGACCACCAGGCCCCACCAAGAAAGCCTATCGGCGCCATAGGCCAAACGTAAAAAAAGAGAATAAAATCACATCTCCTTCAACAATAAAGATAAGAATAACACACACACACACACACACACACACACACACACACACACACACACACACACACACACACACACACACACACACACACACAAGCCGTCGTTAACCTCCCTTCCCTTGGTCAGCTGATCCCCTAACATGACATTTTGCTTCCCGACAGCATTGTTAGATTGCATTACTCTGCCTCTGTATTATCATATAAATGATTTTGTGAATGTCCCGGACTTAACAACCCTATCCGAGCTTTCATATTTCGAGAGTTTTCAGTCCCGTGTATGCTAGGGCCGGGATGGTCATGAATATTTTACAGGCGTCTCTGGTTATGAATAATTTCGTTTGTATTTTTCACGCATTGCATAAATTTAGAAAACAGAGGAGGTGGAGCTGGCTGACGGCACAGTGGCTGGTTATTGTTTATACATAACGAGGAACATTTGTTGCTCATTAGATTGTGAGGGAGAGAGGGTGGGAACAGAAAATACACTGACAAATCAATGAATACATTATGCAAAACATGTCTTCACCGAGGTTAATGCAGGGATTATTGTGGGTGTTCCGTTGACGGCAGAATAACTATAAAGAAAGATGAGGATATTGTGACAGGAGCATGGCAGAAAGGGTGTGGGAGGCACTGGACTAGAGGAAAGGGTTCACGTGCAGAGAAGAAATACTTCACCTTCACCTTCACCACACACGCATACGCATTGAACCATCGTGTGTGTGTGTGTGTGTGTGTGTGTGTGTGTGTGTGTGTGTGTGTGTGTGTGTGTGTGTGTGTAATGTGGTGGGGGTAGCGGGGTGTGATGTGGTGCGGTGCGGTGTGGTGAGGTGAGGCGGGTGAGGCCACTGTTACGGTGCCGCTGGTGAACATTCTAATAAAGCTCAGCGGAGTGCGTGATGCAGTAGGATTGGTGCAGTGCGTATGTGGCGGGCAAGCACTGCGGGGTAAGGAAAAAAAGTGAAGAACGTGTATACGTCTGATTCTATTGGCACGTGACGGATTATTTTTGTGTGTGTGTCGAAGGCTTATAATACTTTTACTGCAGGGGTATTTATTTATGTAAAGGTATTTTTGTCCCATATTGCACGGTGAGTTTGCGCTTGTGAGGTTGTGCATAGTGTCATGACGTATAGTCGGAAATAAATAGCTCTGAAATTGCTCATAAAAAGGCATTCTTGTAGCGTAACAGTCCGTCTGCAATGTAGCAGTTTTCTGCCGTGTTCCTGGGGCTGCTACGCTGCTTTGTGTGAACCTGAATATAATGCAAGAATAAACTAATACTCGCTGTAAGTCCTAATACTGAAACAAAAGTTTAATTAATTTTCCAACCCAACTCTCGGGTGCCAGCTGCGCGCGAACCCACGAGCGGTGGGAGGGGGGCAGGGGGAGAGAAGTGAACCCGAGGGATCATAACGAGGTCGAGATTATTCCTGATCATACTTCGAAGGTTTGTCGTAACCCCGAATATGCTACCTTGGCATCTGCGAGGGAGGGAGGGGGGCGAGGGAGGCTTTACGTGGGTCTCGATAAAACTCCGCTAATGTTTTTTCGGGTGATTGATTTACGGTTTCGGAGGAGTGTCGGATTATCGTTGAGCCGGCGGGGCTAATCTGAGGGCGTGCGTGCGTATCGAGGCCCAGGCAGAGGTTGTTCGTGCAGATCACCAGCCCGATAGACGCCAAGGTTTTATGTCCTTGGCGGGGGAGAAAAAGGGAAAAGGGGAACCTGAAAGGCGATCTTTTATGGTTATAATTTTACCAGACTTTGCGAGTATGTAAAATGTGGAAAATAGGCGTCCATTAACCCATTAGCGCCCATGGTCCTTTTTTTAGGACCAGCAACATTTTTACCTATTATGAAAATAAACCTTATCCCCTAATCATTTTATTTTTTCGTACTGATAAAATTACTTATCCTCTCCCTTACAGGCATGTAAATAATTTATACTTGCAATCCCTTTTCTTGGAATATAAACAAAAAGGACAACATCTTGGCGGTAAGTAGCATAATTGCTTTGCTCAAGTTTGAAGTTCATTTTCACACAGTAATAGGTGCTTGATTTTTCTGAAACTCATACATCTTATACATGCATCTATCTAGTTTCCTAGTATAGTATAGAAATCATCTAGTTCATATTCATTGTTTAGCTAGACGACTAGATACATTGGTCCTTAAAAAAGGACCATGGGCATAGTATGGCCAAAAAAATCCATTTTCTATGATAACGCCATTAGAGAGAAAGTGTTTTTTATATGTATGACAACTGTTCTATATCTATTTATAACCTTTTTTTTTGTTTTTCCTTGCAGGTCATGGACCGTTCACCAGGGTTTTGTGTGAAATCCTTTTACTCACTCAGAGGAGCAATACAACATATTGAGGAACAGCCAGTACCAGATGAAGTGGAAAGCATTGAGATTACTCAGGTGCCTCCAGACGTTGATGGGCTTACAGATGAAGAAGATTTAGATGATGAAGTCATAGATGATGATTGTAGAGATCCCTCGTTGTTACCACCAGAGGTGAGTGGTAATGTGGAACTACATCAGTACCCTGAAGGAGATGATGTGGAAGACTCACCGCCTAAGAAGAAGACTAAGGTCTCACAAACAGAAAGGGTTGTATGGAGGAAAGAAAATCCGACCTACAATATAGAAAATGCCACCAATGGAGCAGAACATAAAAGAGAGGAATTGAAAGAGAAACTGAAAGGCAAAAGCAATGTAGAATTGTTTGAGCAATTATTTACTGAAGAACTGCTGGGAATGATTGTCACTCAGTCAGAGATATATGCTTCTCAAAAGTATGAGCATGGTTTTAAAATTACTCCTGATTGCCTACGGATGTTTTTAGGCATATTGCTATTCAGTGGATACCATAGGCTACTAAGTGAGCGTCACTATTGGAGTTGTGATGAAGATCTGGACACAACTATCATAAGGAATGCCATGCCGAGGAACAGGTACACGGACATCAAGAAAAATCTTCATTTTGTTGATAGTGACGAGGCCTCTCAAAATAAGGACGACAAAGCATTCAAACTAAGGCCACTATATGCTTTTCTGGATGAGAGGTTCAAATCGTTTGGTATATTTTCCAAAGGATTGTCTATTGATGAATAGATTGTGAGGTTCTATGGAAAGAATGGCCTGAAACAGTTCATGAGAGGAAAGCCAATCCGCTTTGGATTCAAGCAGTGGATTATGTGTTGTGGAAGAACAGGATACTGCTATCAAATGGATCTCTACCAAGGGAAAGAGAAGAAAGAAACTGGAAGCATGTTCAAAGACACCCTTGGGGGAAAAGTAGTCCTGGCAATGACACAACACTTGGATAATACAAGTGACCATGAAATTTATCTGGATAATTTCTTCACAAGTTTCTTTCTCACATGAAAGATCTAGGTATTCGAGTCACTGGAACAACTCGTGCCAATCGAACTGCCAAATGTTCACTGGAGAGTGACAATGACATGAAAAAAAAGTCACGTGGAGTTTATGACTACAAGTTTGACCAAGAAAATGGAATTTTCTTTCTAAAGTGGCATGACAATAGCTTAGTTACCATTGGCAGTAATCACCAGTCCTTTACCCCAGTTGGGTCTGCTAAACGGTGGAGCAACAAAGAGAGGAAACATATCAATGTCCCCCAGCCTCACCTCATTGCCATGTATAACAAATACATGGGAGGAGTTGATCACCTTGACTGGCT
>NC_066523.1:20143090-20160590 GCF_024679095.1 Eriocheir sinensis | reverse complement strand
TGCAGAAGGAGAGGCAAGCAAGTTGACGCGTCGCTTCATTAACAGCGAGGCTCTGGAAGGTGTCATGACGTGCGGACAAGCGACCTCAGAGCGGCGAGTATCTTAACGTGCCAAGGCTAATTAGTTCCCTCCTGCCGCACTCTGATAGGGGCAGAGGCAGCCTCGAGGCGCCCCACACGTCGCCTGTTTGGAAAGTGATCACCTTTCAGACGTTGAAACTGTGTTGTGCCTGACTGTTAGCGATTTGATTTGAAGGAGTTATTTCTTTGTTTTGGAGATTGAATGTTGCTGCTGTTGTCTGCGTCATGTTGTATTGGAGATGCTGGTTCTGTTGCTGCTGTTGTTGTTATTGTAACTGTTGCTGCGGCGGTGGTGGTGGTGTGGTGGTAGTTGTCTGGTGTCGCGTTTTGTGTGTGTGTGTGTGTGTGTGTGTGTGTGTGTTTTCATACTTTTTCACACCCACCCACACACACACACACACACACACACACATACACACACAAACACACGTATACATACATACTTCTCACTGACGCTACAACTCCGCCTCAAATGATCAAAGGGAAGGCACAGCATTGCTTTCTCCTTCCCGTTCCATCCTCTTCCTCCTTTCCCCTCCTATTCCCTTGGCTTTCCCTGCGTTGCTTTCCCTCCCCTTCCCACCTCCCTCCGATTACCACGCCTCCCCGCAGCCTCTCATCCAGGCGCACTTTTCAGTGTTCTGTCGGCCTTCCAGCACAGCATTTAACCCTCCTTCCCTTGTCTCAGTGATGCGCGCAGGAGCCAGGGCCAATAGAGGAAATGGGAGGCTGGCCAGGAAGACCGGGGAGGAAGAGCATGTGGCCAATTTAAACGCCCATGTTTTCTCCCCGCAAATTCCGAAGTATCAAATGAAAGTCGAAGCAAATGGTGAAAATCTTGTGTTCTCTCGCGGAAACTCAAAATTTGGCGTCTGAGATCCAGACGGCGCCAGATAGTCTGGTGAAGCCGAGACGTGAGAGGGGAGCAGATGGGGCAGGCGAGAGGGAGTGGAGGGCTGGAGAAATGGAGGAGGCGGAGGAGGAGGAGGAAGAGATGTAGGAGGAGGAGAAGTAGGTGGAGGAGGAAGAGGAGGAGAAGAAGGAGGAGAAGGAGGAGGAGGAGGAGGGGGAGGGGGTGAGCCTGGGAGGTTGTACAGGGAGAGTGGGAAGGAAGGAAGGAAGGAAGAATGTGAAAGGAGAGGGAAGAAAGCGAAGAAAAGGACGAAGCGAGAAAAGAAGTGAAATTGAGGAGAGAGAGAGAGAGCTCATGAGGCCAATATCTAGGAGACGTAAGGAGGAAATACGCCGAAGATTTGTGGAGACGGAGAGGTAATGGAAAAGACGGAAAGAGGCAAGTAAAAAAGAAAGAACTAGGAGAAAGAAAGTGAAGAGAAGGTTCTGGTAGACGAATGAGAGGAGTGGGTGAGGGGAGGAAAAGAAAGAGGAAGAGAAAAACAGGAGGAAGACGGGGAGGCGGAGGAAGAGGAAGAGGGGGTGGGAGAGGGCTGAAGATAGATAGAAGGGAAGGAATTGGAACAGATGAGGCGATCGCGGGAAAGCTTATTGAGGTTAGGAAAGTTAGGAGTCCACTGAACGAGACAACAGACGATGTGAACAGAGTGGGAGCGAAGAGGTGACGCGAATAAGGAAAGAAAGGGAAGGAGGGCAGGAAAAAAGACGGGTAAAAAAACGGTATTCGCATTTCACTTATTCTTTTTCATTTAACTCAATTCAACAAGACAACTGTGGCGGAAGGAAATCTTGGTTATTCCTTACTTTTCCCGAGAGAAAGAGACAGAGAGGTCGGTGTTCTTAGACGCTTCCGACTCTCATATTAGTTATCTCTAGAAACCAAAATTGAAGTAAATTGCATTCCCATGAGTGTCTTTTAGAATTCATGGTACAGAAGCCTAGTCAAGTTACCACCAGGATCTAAAACTACCAATGGAAATGCCCACAGCTCCTACGAAAGCCATGTCAAATTTGTGTGTACTTGTTTATTAGTGTTTACCTTTTTCTGTGTAGGTTATTTGGGAAACCTTATTTTCCATTTTATATTGGACCCAAACCAAAGAAATTTTGTACAGAATATGTTTGTTGTGGTCAATATTAAACTAATGAACTAACTAACTGTGTGTGTGTGTGTGTGTGTGTGTGTGTGTGTGTGTGTGTGTGTGTGCCTGGGCGCCGAAATAGTTGATCATATGAGCGAGAGAGTGAGAGCGAAAGGGTTGTATGGCGGGGTCTGGAGATACGTCTTGCCCCTTCCTTCCCCTCCAGCTGTAGCCAGGAACCACCTCTCTCCGACGCGCCGTAGTGAGAGACGCATGATCTATGGCCTAATTAAGTGTCCGTCGTCGAGGGTGGGAACCAGAGAAACTTGCGTCACCTGACCAGACTGTCTTTAGGGAATTCCTCCTCTTATAAGCTCCCCTTTTTTCCCCCCTCTCTCTTTCCCTCGTCCACGTTCCCTTTTTCCCTCACTTTTCCTTGCTCTTCTTTATCACCTCCTCCTATTTCCTCTTCATCCAGACTTCCTCCACTTATTTCTCTCATTTGTATTTCTTCTCCCTCGCCTTCTCCTTTTTTATTTCTCCCCGTTTTCCTTATTCTCCTTCCTCCTTTTTGCTCCCGTCCATTACCTTCTCTACATCCAGACATCCAACTATTTCTCTTATTTTTCCTCCCTCATTTTTTGCTTTCTTCTACCTCTTCTTCCTCATCTAGAATCTCACCTATTTTTCTCAATCTTGCTTCCTCTTTTCTTGCCTCCTCCTTCCTCCTCTTCATCCAGAATCTCACTTTCACTTTTATCTTCCTCATCTCTCTCGCTTCCTCCTACCTTCTCTTTATCCAGACCTTCTCGCTTTTCCTCTCTCTTCTCTTTTGCCTCCTCCTTCCTCTTCTTTATTCAGACTTCCACCTATTTTTTTAAACTTTTTCTTCCTATTCTCTTCCGCCTCCTCCTACCTCCTCCTCTTCCAGAATTTCACTCATTTTTTTCACTTTTCCTTCCTCTTCTCCCTTGCCTCTTCTTCCTCTTCGCTTTTCGCTCTTCGTTCTCCAAAATTCCTCTTCCTATTCCTTCTTTTCTTCCTCTCCTCCTCTTCCTTGTCATCTCCACCTTTTCCTCCAGAATTTTTCCTTTTTTCGTCCACTTTTTCTTCCGTTTCTCCCTCAACTACTCCTCGCCTTCGTCCACTACCAACTCCTTTAGAATTCGTAGTCATACTCCACCTTTTCTTCCCTCTCCTCCTCTCCACCTCCACCACAATAAACCCTTCCTCCACTTCCTAACAACCTCTTCTTCCCTCCTCCTCCTCCTCCTTCAGCGTTATGTGGGCAAGACTTATTTAACGTATCTGTGTGGTAAAATTGGTCCTTCAAGGCGGTAGCAGCGAGTGTCCAGCCAGGCCGCCACTGAGCCGGAAAGAACCCACTTCCCCACGAGGTCAAGGCTGGAGGCCGGGCTGGGAGGCCTCACATATAGGTTTATTTATCTTTACCCTCCTCCAGAACGTGTGTGGAGAGAGAGAGAGAGAGAGAGAGAGAGAGAGAGAGAGAGACAAAAAACAATAAGTGCATTGTCTTGTCCGTCTCCTTGGCCGGCGTGTATAATGAGCGACCTGAGAGAAGGAAAGGAAAGAAGGGGAAGGAGAACGAGGAATAAATAAGTGAAAAAAAGAGAAAAGTCTTTATTCTGTCAGGTCCAGAGGGCGGGAGGGGGGGGGGGGGCGGTGTCCCCGCGGGCCCTCCGTATTGATCCCACAACACAAACTGGGTTTACTGGCCGTCCGCTCGCATTTTTGGCCCAATATGGAGGAATTTTCTTTAATCAAAAGTTTCGCCAGCTTCCTCGATCATTTGATATTGCATGGTGGCCTGGGCGACTAGAGGAGGTGGCGGGGCTGGAGGTGGTGGTGGTGGCGGCGGTGGTGATGAAGGGACGTGGTGATGAGAGGACGCGGTGATCGTCTGGGTGGTGGCGGTCGCGGTGATGCTGGTTCTGATGGTTTGGTTATGGTGATGTTGGTGATGGTTGTAGTTGAGGTGATGGTAATGGGGGTGATGTGTGTGTATGTGTATATGTGTGTGTAGGGGGGGAAGGGGCCGGCTTAGGTAGTAGGTCCCTTCTCTTCTACCTTTCCTCTTTCCTCTGTGGTATTTTTCCTCTACTTATTTCATTATCTTAATTTTTCCCTTTTTATCTTTTTGTCTATCCCTTTTCCTCCTCCTCTTCCTCCTTTCCTGTCTTCTTCCACGTTTGTCCTCCTTCCCTTTCTTACCTCTTTCCTCTCTTGTCTATTTTCTTTCCTTCTCTCCTCCTTTACTGTTCTCATTCCCTTCCTACTTCCTCCTTTCTGCTCTCCTCTTCCTACTCCCCAGAAAAAAAGATCTAAAAGGAATCATAGGGTCATTTGCTGGTGAAAAAAAGTTAAGTGGAGGATATGGAAGACAGGAGGTTGTAAAGCTATGAGGAGCTGCTTGGTGTATGCGTGAAGGAGAGACAGGCGACGAGGGGCTGGCTGGTCTCATGCCTCTGTGCGTGTAATTCAGAGTAATCACGGAACGTCTTTTGTGATCAGGAGGAAACCCGGAGACGAGGATATATTTTTGCCTTTTTTATTGATTGGAGTTTTTTTTTTGCAATATCGTTTCGTGCGTTTTCCTTTTCTCTTGATTTTCTTTCCTCACTTTTTCCCTTTACTTACTTTTATTTGTTCTTATTACCTTTCTTTTCCTTGTTTTATTTTTCTTTTGCTCTTCCTGTCCTTGTTCTTGTTCTTCTTGGTGTTGTTCTAAATGTTGTTCTTGTTCTTTTTTCTTTTTGCTCTGTTTTATAGGCAACTTTTCATTCTTAGTGTTGTCAAACTTCCACGTCTTCCCTTTCTTCACCCCCGAGAGAGAAGACTATTATTGCTGTGAACTATTATTGTGGGATAGTTTTGTTCGTATTAAGGACCGTTGTCTGTCATTACGCAGCGTGTTTGTGGCGTTGTTAGTCTTGGTGTGGGTCAGGGAGTCAGGTTTGTGCATGCTTACTGAGGCGCAGAGGTGAGGCGAACCCCTTGCCGCGCCGGGGAGTCAGGAATGGAATTGTCTGCAGAGAGAGAGAGAGTCGAATTGATAGACTACACACGGAAAACAACCTCAATAACGTTTTTCTGTGTGCTAATATGTTGCATCTATGTATTTCCGTTTGTATGTGTCACTGAGGCGGACAGCGGTGATAAAAACTTCCATGGTTAAGTTGCGTCTCCGCCGAGATGGCAAGACAAGAACACAAAAAAGGCAAAGGCGCTGGTTCTCTCTTATTCTCTCTTACTAAAATCGAGCGGGAACAATATTTTTTCACTTTTCCAAAACAATAATATACCAGAGGCTGAAGACATTGGAAAAAAAAAGGTAAATAAAAATGAAAGGAAACGAATAGCTTGTAGTCAGTTGTTTTCATTTGCTTTACACTTTTGAGCTGCGTGGATTCTGTTTTCTATATCGTTCGTTGTTGCCTTTATTCCTGTACCTCGGTCGGCGGGGCGTCGCGTTGTTGGCAGCAGCGAGCACAATGTTGGGGCGTCGCGCGGGTGTCGCTTCAGGATATCGAGTTTGCATATCGAGTACAACTGGACCTGCGAGGCTCTGGGAGGGGCGGAGGGGGAGGCAGGTGACCCGAGCCCCTCCTGCTGGGTACACGACTAACTAGTGACCAACCCAATTCTCTGTCTCGGTGTCTATCTGTCTGACTATTTATCTGTCTCACTCTAGGTTTGTTTATTGGGATGTTCGTGTCAGTCTATTTATTTGTGTCTGTCTGTCACATTCCCTACGTTTGGGTGTAGGCCACCAATCATGTGTGTGTGTATTTCAGCTCCTTTTCATCTCTCGTCTACCTGTGTATTCCTGTGTTTGACTGTGGATGTATGTTGTCTTTCTATATGATTTGCTTTCTATCTACATTTGTCTCCCTGCCTCACTGTCTGCAAGTAGAAATGTGTAGTGTCTAACTTTTTTGGAAGCTGTGGATGTAATGTAATATGGATGCATGATAATATATTAAACTTCCCTTTAAAACTTACCTCTAACCATTTAGTATGTTATGATATTCTAATAATCAAATGTGATCAGCAAACACCGTAGACTTATACAAGACCTTGCGACTTTCCTCTGTTTGACCCAATTTTTTCTTGCTATTTTCAGGTAAGTGCCAACCTGCTGCAGCTGTTGTCGAGTTGTGGGACTCACCTCGAGGCAGTCAGGAAATCGGTAAGCTAAAATTGCTGCGCTTAGTAATACAACTTGACACATTATTTTTTTATATATAACTTTTCTCTTGCAGCATTTTCAAATAAATTGACAATACAAAATGAGGTTAGCTTTCTGCAGCATAGTCAGCATCGCTATTTGCATCGTCAGATCACTAAATTTGGTATTAGCTGTTTCTTTTTTTCTTGACAATCATTCAACCTGTTTTGTTTTTTCATTCATCGCAGCTTTACATAATTGTGCTTCATCTTTAATACGAGAGAGAGAGAAAGAAAGAAAGAAAAAAAGAAAGAAAGAAAAGAAAAGAAAGAAAAGAGGAGAGAAGAGAGGAGGGATGGAGGCTGGCCATTGGATGTATGAGCAGCAACCGTAACAAGGGGGGGAGGGAGGCAACTGAGGTGGCAGTGGGGCAGCATCTTCAAACAAAACCATCTCTTACGCCCCGAGGAGCCAGGCAGCCCGACGCACTCTCGTTATTACGTGTACAGCAAGGTGGTTCTCTCTCTCTCTCTCTCTCTCTCTCTCTCTCTCTCTCTCTCTCTCTCTCTCTCTCTCTCTCTCTCTCTCTCTCTCTCTCTCTCTCTCTCGCTTCCGAATTGTCTAATGGCGATAATTTCTCAAAAGTTAAATATAAACTTTGGACCGAAACTCCACCCGGGGCGCGAACTAAGTGACTAAAAATTGCCGAAAACTTCCTTTTACGCCCGATATGGATTACATGGGGGTTTGGGGGGTGGAAGGGGACGGGGATGAGGAAGAGGTGGCGGCGGCTGTTGCACAAGTATACCCTCCCCATTCCCCTTCCCTCCCCACTCCCTTTACCTTTTTCAGGGGCGTTGTGTGTGTGTGTGTGTGTGAAGGGAAAAGGGAATGGGTGATGGAGACACAAGTGCTGGGTTGATATAAAGGAAATGAGAAGATGATGATGAAGAAGGAAAGGAAGAAGAAATAATAATAATAATAATAATAATAATAATAATAGTAATAATAATAATAATAATAATAATAATAATAATAATAATAATAATAATAATAATAATAATAATAATAAAATGCTATAGATAATACTGATAATGCTGGAAATATCAAGAAAATAAAAAAAACATTAATGAAACAAAAATAAAGCCACAGGATTTATTTTTTTACAAAGAAAGAAGTGAAGCATTACAGATTTTTGACGCGCCATAATGAAAACGGACTAAAATAATCATCGAAAACTATGAACACCCGAAGAAACTCCCTCGAGACTACAAACTTTTGATAGAGAATAAATAACTTGCAGCATATTTTCCTTGCGAAGTTCGAGTCAAAAGTATGAAACCTTAAGCTGATGTATTACTTTCTCCCTCCAGTTCTTTCTCTCTCTCTCTCTCTCTTTTTTTTAACGGCCATTACCCTTCTTTTGCAACTTCTTATTCACTCCCTTTTTCCTTCTTGCTCCTTCGTTTCTTTGTACTTCATTATCTCTCCCAATTCCTCTTTGTTTCTTACTATCTCTTCCTCTACTTCAACTTTTGTATTACCTTATTCCTCCATTTCTCTGTTTCCATGTACCCTCCCTTTTTCTTCTTTTTCCTTCGTTTCTTTGTACTTCATTATCTCTCCCAATTCCTCTTTGTTTCTTACTATCTCTTCCTCTATTTCAGCTTATGTATTACCTCATTCCTCCATTTCTCTATTTCCATGTACCTTCCCCTTTTCTTCTGCCTCCTTCATTCCTTCTTCCTCCAGTAATAATTTTCTTGTACATATACTCCCTTCTTCTCCCTTTCAGTACTTTGGTTCTCTTTTCGCTATGTCTCCTTATCCCCTCTTTCGCACCTTCATTACTCTATTCCTCCTTTCTTACACTCCCTCTTCGCCGCCGCTAACCGCTCCCTCATTCCTATTAAAAATGTATTGGGGTATTAACTTTCTTCCATATCTTTCCTCTCCTTCAAACTCGCCTCACCTCTTTCGCACCTTCTTCGTCTCTCTTACCCGAGCCCTTCGTCTCCCACAACCCCCTGGAGGACGTAGGACAGCGGGGCGCACGGAATAATCCTGTTTCATGCATTTGACTCCTCATGGCCGAGTTTATCATTCAAATGTCTTCCTGCCTCGCTGCGACCCGCCCCAACGCACGCCGGCGTCGGGGGACGATGATAACCAGTTTATCTTTTATTGTGTGTGTTACAGCGAAGAGAGAGAGAGAGAGAGAGAGAGAGAAACAATATTAATTTGCATTAACTTTTATGGTGAAATAAATAAATAACTCCAAATGAAATAATGAAACGTTGTTGTTTACTTGTAATAGGAATTACAATTAACAACGTAACATCTATGACACACACACACACACACACACACACACACACACACACACACACACACACACACACACACACACACACACACACACACACACACGAGATGACTCGGGTAGCCTTAGAGCAAGGTTGTTTAGTTTTATGTAATTAATCAGTGTATCAATCAATCAGTTATAAAGATTTATTTGTTTTAATTATCTATATATATGTCAATATAATGGGTAAAATATATGAGTGATATATTAGGACTTCAACAGACTCGCAAAAAGGACCAGCCATACCAGGTATTGCCTCAGACGACCAAAAACAGATGTTTGCAGATCATAAATCAATGGAAAACGACTCTGTACCCAGTAAATTTTCCCAATGTTATCATTCTTGGGAGTGAATAGGGGATTGTTAATGATATCAATGTGCCTCAGGTCAGTATCTCGCGATGTCCGTTCAGTTCCCTCCTTACGCAAGAAAGTATCGATCTATTGACTTTTCCATGTGATTTTAAAAGTGTATCCACTGCGTCATTTACTCGCTTAAATTTCATGGGAAGTACCATTGGCTCTACTTCAAAGAGTTTATCCCTGAAGTTGCTTCGCACATCGTCACTTGTATGGACGTTGAGTTGGTCCCAATCTGTAGGGGAAGCAGCTCACGTGCCAGGTTGAGATTACCTTTTTTGTAGTCTGTTACCACCGACAGTTTACCAATGAGTTTGTATTCAACACCGACAATGAAACGGATTGTGGCGATCGCAACCACCTAGTTTCTCACTTACCTCACAAGTCGCAAATGAGGTCGGGGTTAGTCACTATAGAACTAGACCCAGTAAACTGACTTCTCTCGTTGGTCGAGTTACAACATGAGTAAGGGACTAATTATCCACCATTTCGACGAATTATAAAGCCCCAGACAACAGTAAGACATTTGAAGTCCCCAGTTATTATTACATTTATATTTTATATTACTGAGTGAATCTCATTGAATAAGACAGTGTTGTCAGCTGTTTGTTGTTTTGGGTGTCTGTATTCTGTTCAGAATGATAGTTTATTGTTATTTGTGATTATATATATGTAGACGTAATCATATTTCTCTGAGTCCTGTTTATCTATTTTTACGGCAGAGATCGTACTTTTGATATAACATATTATGCCTCCACCCTTTTTGTGCGTTCGTTTTTTGGTGAAAGCTTTCACACCCTGTGAGTGACAGTTCAGACATTAAATGTGTAGTGTTGGCTGGAGGAAGAGGAGGAGGAGGAGGACGAGGAGGAGGAGGAGGAGGAGAAGGAGGAGGAAGAGGGAGAGGAAGAGGAAGAGGAAAAGGAAGAGTAGTAGTAGTAGTACTACTACTACTACATTTAGGTAGTAGTAGTAGTAGTAGTAGTAGGAGGAGGAGGAGGAGGAGGAGGAGGAGAAGGAGGAGGAGTAGGAGGAGGAGGAAAAGGAAAAGGACGAGGAGGAGGAGGAGGAGGAGGAGGAGGAGGAGGAGGAGGAGGAGGAGGAGGAGAAGGAAGAGGAAGAGGAGGAGAAGGATGAGGAAGAGGAAGCGGAGGAGGAGGAGGAGGAGGAGGACGAGGACGTGCACGAGGAGGAGGACGAGGACGAGGACATGCACGAGGAGGAGGACGAGCATGAGGAGGAGGAGGAGGACGAGGAGGAGGAGGAAGAGGAGGAGGAAAGAATCATGCATGAATGAGCAGGGGTAGGAGGAGGAGGAGGAGGGGGAGGAGGGGGTAGTGGTGGCGACATCGTTGTAGGGAGGATGTGACGGTGGTCGTGTCTGCTGTGCTGAAGGAATTTCTCCCGGCAACTTAAAGGGGAAAATGAGGAGGAGGAGGAGGAGGAGGAGGAGGAGGAGGAGGAGGAAGTAGATAAGACCATGTAGCCAGTGTAGGGGAGGAAGGGGACAGCGGGCACCATCAGTAAGCGTGTACAGCAATAAAGGCAATGTACGAGGGTAGTAAAGTGTGCGGCGGGATATATGACGGTCCATCGCACCATTTTGGACCGCACGGCAGCCGCTCCCCCCGGCCACTCTGACCTGTGACCTCCCCCCCGCCGTGGGGTAGGTCACAGCAGGTCACTTGAGCAGCCAGACCTACACACCCTTCTGCCTCGGCGAAGTAAGCAGGACTCAAGGTGTTTATATTTAGCACTAATTACTACGCCAAGTCTTCCAGCGCGCGAAATTAGCTGCAGTGAAGTCATTTCTGCTGCAATGCTCGCAAGAAAGTATTTCCTTGGAAGTCTACTTAACACAATCTCGGTCTTGCTTCTTAATGGAGGAAAAAGATGAATCACTCAACACTCGGCAGAATTTTCATGTCATTAGAACCGTGCCTGACAAATATGTAAAGAGTAACGAGTAAAAAAGATATGTAAAGAGGTAAAGACCTGAAAATAGACAAGGAATTAGCTAGGCTCATGTTCGCTGTGTTTCTGAAACCGATGAACATGAGTTGCTGTTAGATGGATCAGCAACAGCACAGCAGACAGCCAAGAGACGGCCTGTCTGTGCGAAACACGACTCCCGCCATCGCCAGAGGGCAAGAGGAAGGGAGGAAGGGAAGACCGGAGGAAGGTTGAGGGGAAGGAAAGGAGGGGAGGGGAAGGCGAAACAGGCAGAGGGCCCTACTTAATGGTGCAGCTGGCTCCACCTTCCGTGCTGCCCCCCTCCCCCTCAGTGCTCCCTCCATCTCCCGCGTCGGCCAGACACTGCAGCAGCTGGGACACAGAGGCAGGCATGACAGGCGGGGGGCGAGGAGGAGAACATATAAAACAACATAAAATAACAAGGAAATTACGAAGCCCTTGATTGCGGAGATATTAAACGGCAGTTGTAATCGAAAAAATAAAATATAAGATTATTTAAAAAAGTTCCTGTAGTCCGTGATAGACGTAAATCTTTTGAGAAATAGGAAGGCACTCCATAGAATCCTTGCTTTTCCGGGGTGACTAGATTATCCCATTATGGAGGAGGACCAGTGACGCCCAACCCGAAACGGAAGAATTTCAGAGTCATAAAATGCGAATGAAGAAAGTGAGGAAGCTTGAGGAGGCCAGACGTCCTCGTGGGAGAGACGCTGACAGGCCGGGGAAGGGGACTGTATGGCCTCGTGAATTTAGATAAGGTAATTTTTCCCGTTGAAGATGTGTTGTCGAGGCGCCTTCTTCTAATCCAGAGGGGCGGCAGACCCGACTCTCGCTCAGACTTATTGGCTACAGGAGGCGGATGGAGTCGAAGACAGCGGCGAGGTTGTAAAAGACGGGCTGGTAATGTTTTTTTGGGGCACGGCTCTGACAGACCTCCTTCTTAACAGGTGTGTGTGTGTGTGTGTGTGTGTGTGTGTGTGTGTGTGTGTGTGTGTGTGTGTGTGTGTGTGTGTGTGTGTGTGTGTGTGTGTGTGTGTGTGTGTGTGTGTGTGTGTGTGTGTGTGTGAGAGAGAGAGAGAGAGAGAATAATAATAATAATAATAATGATAATAATAGACTAGTAATAGTTTTATCTCTCATATATATATATATATATATATATATATATATATATATATATATATATATATATATATATATATATATATATAGACCTTAATCCCACTGTATTGCAGGGTCGGCCGGTCGAGTTATCTTTCGCCACCTGGTTCTATCCATTGTATCATCTTGCACTCTAGTATATTCATGTCACACTTTATCACATCTCTCCATCTTGTTCTTTGTCTTCCGATACTCCTTCTTCCCCTAACCCCCGCCATCATTGCCTTCTTCACTGGTTCATTATCATCTCTCCTTTTCACGTGTCCAAAGTATCCCAGACGTACATCTCTCGCCTTCTCCTTTATATATATATATATATCTATATATATATATATATAGATATATATATTTATATATATATATATATATATATATATATATATATATAACAAGACAAGAAATCTCTGCATATATATATGTATCTCACCTTTGTAAGTGATGTAAATGTACTTTACAACACATGTTTGTAGATATCTGTCCCGACAAAAAGCGTTTTCATAGCGACAATAGTATGTCACCATGTCAAAAAATAATATTCATTTATGGTGTAATTTTGTATTGAATCATTGTAAACTTTTATTTGTACATTTAACTCGTGACGAGATAAATTAAGGTCGAAAAGGCGGGAACTTAAAAGAGCAGTTGTGTTACGTTGCGTCTCCTCGCCCCGCTTGATTCCCTCCCACCTCTCTCCTCCTCCTCCTCCTCCTGGTAAACGCCGGGAGGCCTGACGGTCAGTAGGTAACGTCGACACAGTGCGGGATAGATGGCAGCACAGCGACGTATGTATGAATCGAATCGAGGAGAAAAGAAACAGAATAAAAGGATAAAAATGATTGGCGATAGTGTAATTTGTGATCCAGCGTTCTTGGCCGAGGAGTGTGTACCCGTCGATGTTATGCTTTCCGTGAGGCCACTTATTTTTTTTCTTAACTTTTTTCCCCAAGTTTTCAGAAAGGAAACTGGAGCAAGAAAAGGAAAATATTATCCATTTGAGAACGTACTGAAGGCACTACTCACCTCGGCTCCTTGTTAAATGCAGACAAAAAAGACGCAGATTTAGACGTAAAAAGTCGCTCGTAATGTAAGTAGGAGAATCCGGTGGCCGGCTCTTTAGACTGTGTGGAGTCGCTCCCGGGGCACGCAAGGCCGGGGATGCCGTGCTGCTGCTGCTGCCTCCCGCTGCTGGCAGGAGCCGCCGCTAAGACTCACGAGGCTCCAGGCTTCCGATTTGAATAACTCGAGATGATTAAGTCGGTAATGAAGACACCCGAGCGATACAGAGGTGAACTCGCTTAGTTATATAATTCGTTTTTCCTCCAACAAGAGACAGTCCATTAGAGTATAGTAATTACTCGGAACAGGATTTCTTCAGCTCATTATCCAAAAATGTGAAGTATAAAGGCGCTTTAATGCAGCATAATCAGGTTTAATGCAGAAGATAGCACTCGCCTTGGCAAGTTCATAATGCTTGTATAAAGCACGCGGGGCTGGAGTGCATGAGCAACAAAGACCCGCCTCGAGCAAGAGAAGCCATTAATAACTTTTGGGGCGACAATTTACCTTGTTTACGTCGAGGATCCTCAGAGTATCAAGTCTCTCCTGAAGGTGCTCGACTCGGGAGCTTCCGTCAGCCACCACGTCCTCAAGGGCCCGGGAGAGTGGCCCTCGACACGACCAATTAGTGGTCCTCAGAAGGCACTCTCACCTCCCCCCCCTCTCCTCTCCTCTTCTCCTCCTCAGTGTGCCCGGGCTCCCCCTCCCCGTCGCCCCCGCCGCTCCCCTCCCCAGATGTCAAGGATACATGTTCCCCGCAAGTTAGCGAGACACTGAGGATGTTAGAGCTCGTGCCTCTGGCGGCCGCTCGGGAAGGAGATAATGTGGGCGAGCAATGGTCTGGAAAGGTTGGCTTGCGAGGGTGATGGGCTGCCGGTATTGGTGGTAGTGGTGCTCGTGGTGTTAATGGTGGTGATGATTGTTATGGTGTTGGTAATGGTGTTGTGTATGGTGCAGGGGAGGGTGATGAGGTGGCGGTGGTAGGATTGTTGTTCGTGGTGTTTATAGTTGTGATGATTGTGGTGGTGTTGGTAGTGGTGATGTGTATGGGGCTTGTAAGAATGATGAGGGGATGATATTGATGTTTGTGATGGTGCTGGTAGTGATGATTGTGGTGGTGTTGGTAGTGGTGATGTGTATGGGGCTTGTAAGAATGATGAGGGGATGATATTGATGTTTGTGATGGTGCTGGTAGTGATGGTTGTGGTGGTGTTGGAAGTGGCGCTGTGTGTGTGGTACTGGAGGTGGTTGTCGCATTGGTGGTCGTAGTCTTGGAGATGATGGGGATAGTTTTCTGGGGTGGTTCCGAAGTGAGAAAAAATGGTAATCGTAATAAACTCGAGTTGTAAGATATCCAGAGCAAGTTAAGTTTCCATTGGTCGAAGGGAACAGACAGGGTACACGAGTGCAAACTCCCACATGATAGAAACACGAAGAAAATAGGAATAAGTGGCAGTACTTTCCGGTGACATTCCTCTGACGAACGCCGGTGGAGACCCTGCGACCCTCTCTCCATTTTGACTTGTTGCTTCTCTCTCGCATCTCGTCTCCTTCCCTCCTCCTCCTCCCTCCTTCATCTCCTCCTCCTCTCCTTTCCCTTCCGTCCCCTTGCGTTACTCTGACCCTTGGTAAAGGCATATCGAATATTATATTACAAATTCCCCTCCATTATGACATACTGGGAGGAGGTACGCGAGGAAGTATAGTGTGTAGTGGTATTTAGTGAGTTGCGTCGCACAGAATATACATATATATCCAGGATACTGCAGAGGGACGAACGGTGTTGAGGATAACATAGAGAGATGATTCGTTTAGAGAGTTTAATGACCTTATTCCTCTAAGTGGATGTGCGATCCACATTTTTTTTTTCAGTATGTGATGGTGGTTCTGATTCGTCTTCAGTCTTCAGTTTTTCATGTTACTTTTTGGGGCCGTATTACAAGTCCAATCCGAGAAGTTTCGGGTCCCTACAGAGTTCGGGATGAATAACTCTGTAGGGACCCGAGACTTCTCGAATTGACTTGTAATACGGCCCCTAGTATGTCACCGTTCTTTTCATGTAGTCACGAGAATGGTGAAGCGATTGAAGACCAAACCCTTCCATTCACCCGGTCTTACTTGTGTGTGTGTGTGTGTGTGTGTGTGTGTGTGTGTGTGTGTGTGTGTGTGTGTGATGGTAGCCTTGAGTGTGCTGCCGTGCAAAGCTCTCACGGATAAATTACCGATAAAGAAATTCTTCCCTGCCTTCCTTCCTCCCATCTCCTTTCTTCGCCTCTCCTAACTCCATTCTTCTCCCAACTCCCCCGTCTCCTTCCCTCCGCCTTGTCCCTCATATCCCTGCCCCCGCGGTGCTCCTCAGGGAACACATTTCAACCCATTTTCCCCAGCAGGGGGTGGAAGGACCTCCAGAGCGAAGTCTATTTAGAAACAAAGCTCCATTTTCTTATCCGAATACCAGGTTGTCATAGGCAGCAAGGTGTGGGCAATTTCACCTCCACTCTCATCGCTAAAGTTGTGCTCGGAGGTGCCAGTGAAACATATCATGCCATTTAATCTTTACACTCTCACAGTAAAGCCTTAGCCTGGCCGGGGTAACAGTAATGCTGAATTTATATTTGGAATATTAGTTGTCAAGGAGGATTAAGGTGTGTTAATGAAGGACGTGTGTGTTTAACGAAATACCTATGTGCCCAAGGGAAGGAAGAAGGTTCAAGGCGGGAGAGAAGAGCGCCCACTTAAGGCGTCGAGGCCGGCTTGGTCCTGGCAGGGTCGGTGTTTACGTTCGAGGAGCGGACTCATTGGGGATCTTCGCCACGGGTGAGCCTGTCCCGGGAAGGCTCTCTCTCTCTCTCTCTCTCTCTGTCACACA
Organism: Eriocheir sinensis; assembly: GCF_024679095.1. Taxonomy (NCBI): domain Eukaryota; kingdom Metazoa; phylum Arthropoda; class Malacostraca; order Decapoda; family Varunidae; genus Eriocheir; species Eriocheir sinensis. The sequence continues at coordinate 20,144,542 of NC_066523.1, read as the reverse complement.
CCCACACCCACACCCACACCCACACACACGCACGCACGCACACACCCACACACACACACACACACACACACACACACACACACACACACACACACACACACATGCACGCACGCACTTACGCACGCACCCACAGAAATACCTTCTCTAGTATGTTCTCTAGTATGTTTTCTTTTAACACAAGTTAATGTATATTGATCATCAATTTTAACACGGGTGTGGGTATTTTTTTAGCATTTTCAGCTCAACATGAAGCACAAAGCTAGTATATATCAGCTTTATTGACACACAATAAAAAGGAGAACAAGATCATCCTCTATTCTAATTAGTATTTCTGGCAGCACTCGTCTTGGGAGCATCAGGGTCTTGTGAGCCTGCCGCCCACGAGTACTAGGTAGACGTGACTGAATTATTTTTCACCATATATTTGTAAATTTTGCTCTTTCCCAGTGTTCTATATCCTGTGAGCTTATATATTAATTACATCAGGTTACATGTGACCTATGAGAATGATGAAGTGAAATTCGTAAGTGATGAAACAGCTAAGACTCGTATAAATAGCATATACATGTGGGCCGCAGGACTGGAGGTAGTAGATGCAGCGAGCGATGGATAACGGCTGCGAGAGAAGCAGCTCGGAACGTACACATAAAAAAGCTAAGTGCTGTTGCACAAACGGTGACGTCACGACTAAAGACAGATGTCGATCCCAAAGGAGGTTCATCCCTCTCTACTTTTTTATGATCACTTTCTCGTCTGTATTCTTACTCGAGCGCTGATGCAACTTGTGGATGGCCCAGGTACATATACAACATATCGAGGCCGGGCAGAGGAAGGCGACGGTGAAAGGATTAAGCTTTAAAGATTCAGAGGAGGCTCGAGACCATTGAGCCAACCCTCTGACGCTGACGCTGAGACGGCGACAGAAAACAAGTAACGCAACATAACCAAGAAGTAACTGATGTTAAGAGACGCCTAAGAGGGAGAATGGGAGCTCTAAGAGGCGCGCGCACACACACACACACACACACACACACACACACACACACACACACACACACACACACACACACACACACACACACACACACACACACACACACCCACACACACACACACACACACACACACACACACACACACACACACACACTGCAGCAGCTAACGAGTCTTAGGCAGCCAATGGCCAGAGTGGATCCATAATATTGACACCCTCTGTAGTTTGGTAATTACCGAGTTTAATGTCACCCAATATTGCCTCTCTTATTTATGTAACGAGAAACTCCTGCATCGATCCGCGCCTCTATCTCCTCGTACACCCGCGCTCACTAACTCGCATTCCAGCAAATCACCGGGCGGCGGCGCGATGTAGAGAGGCATAAAGCTCATTCCTATTATGTAAAATGAGCCAATCTGGGTATTTTTTTTCACTCAATAGCAAATTACGTCTGCTCA